>NC_140912.1:2826315-2971315 GCF_045865225.1 Trachurus japonicus
TTGTGGGATGTGTGTAAATATGTTAATGTGTGTTATGTTCTACCTCTGTCCAGAGCAGGTTAATAAAAGTTTTGTTTTCTAAAGCTGCTCTGTTGTTTTCAAAAGCCTGATTAAAGAGAGACCAGTGTCTTATTCTCATTAAAGAAATTACTTCCTCATGTTTTGGGAGAAAAGTGTTTTCACTTTCTTCGCAGAGTTAGATGAGAACTTGTCTTTTGCGTAGCTGTTCAACACACAACTAAAGCCATCAGACCGTTATCTTCTCATGCAGACTGGAGGCTGGGGGGCACTGCTGGACAAACTGTCCCGTCCACCCGTCACATGTTACATCGGCTCCTAATCCAAAGCAAAAACAACGATGTATGGTTTTATGTGAAGTTGCATCCTCAAATCCTCACTAAGAGGTTACCAGGCAACCAGCAGAGTCTGTGGACACACATGAGACGGGATCAATACTCTCTTTTAAACTCTCATTCAATGCAGAAAAGTCAAACTGTTCCCTATAAACCAGAGGCAGTGATGTAATCTGCACCAGTGTGTTTTTCAGGGTTAATCAATAAAAGATTAAGTGGAAATATTATTTAATTGGCACAACTGCCTTTATTAAGTCAGGCGTAATGAACAAGAATGACATGAATCAGGCTAAAGTCTGGCAGCCTCTTCTTCCGCATATTTGTCTCTGTTGATATGTTGAGTTAAAGAAGGAAGGAGAAAAAACAAACATGGATCATAAAGTGATGGCAGCACAGACACAAGGCTACAGACTCAGTAGCAGTTCTGTCCATCCCATAGTTGCTCTCTTCACCTCACTCATCCTAACGTCCTGTGACTAAGGCTCAAGCTGCTCAGGCAGTGATCAGTAGAAGCTGGAAAAACCTGTAGTATCCAGGTTTGTTGGTCAGAGACAGATTCAGATGCACAACAACATTCAAACAAACGTGTGGTTTTTTTGGTCATTTAAATTATTTATCATACTGATCATTTTCTGTCTTGGATCAAATATTGAATGTGATAATTGTTTTGTCCATTGTGTTTTGCTGTTAACAAATTGTGTTCTGTGTTATTTTCATACATCGGCCACTAAAATGAACTTAACCGCTCCTGAAAGCAGCTTTTCATCAAGATGACTGTTGTTACATTGTCACATCTCAGATTTATCCTGCTTCACGGCTGTTTCTTTTCAAAATATTGAGTGTGTGTGTGTGTGATGGAGCTGAGAAAGGTTTCCTCTCTGCTGTCCCCTGTCCCTCTCCTGTATTGACGCCGTCTGTCCTCTGGCTCTGCAGGGAGTGGTTCTTCCTGCTGTCCCACGAGGTCCTCAACCCCATGTACTGTCTGTTTGAATACGCCGGCAAGAACAACTACTGTCTGCAGATCAACCCGGCCTCCTCCATCAACCCAGACCACCTCACATACTTCCGATTCATTGGACGCTTCATTGCCATGGTGAGCTTCACTTCTTCACAGTTTTATCAAAATCAAGAGTTTTTCTCTCAGGAATGTTCAAGGCCTGTCGACTCAACGGCAACAGGCAGCGTTCTGCCTTTTTCCTTCTTTGTTGTAAAATGAACCTACTGATGAAACTTCAAACTCACTGTCTGTGCTGCAGCAGTTAGTGGAGGGCTTTCTTTCAGAGCAACACATGACTGTTCCCCTCACAAACACTCTGAAACCTAGTCAGTGTAGTGGACCGAACAGCACGGCACAAAAACACACGTTATGGCCACGCCTACAGCATCAGTGGAGTCTCACAGCAACATCCAGGAAAAAATAAATATATATATAATATACACATGACTGTCCCCCTCCCAAACATATATATACAGTGTATATATATACATCTCTAGAAAAAATAAAGAGACCACTCCAAAATGTTGTTAATAAATCAGCTTCTCTACATGTTGCTATGGCAGCAGCCATGGATTCCAGTGTCTATTGAACTCCAACACAAGCACCTCACTCTACTTAGCTGATCACCTGAACCAAATCATATTTAATGAGGAAGAAAGATTATACATTTTAAAAAATTGGGATTATTCCACCAATGTTTATTTCTAAACTCTTCTTAAGTTTAAAAAGTAGTGTTGTGTTGTTTTAAAATGAATATGAACTTGTTTTCTTTGCATTATGCAAGGTCTAATGTCATTTGACCTGTTGCCATTTTCTGCAAATAAATGCTCTAAATGACAATATTTTTATTTCCAATTTGGGAGAAATTTTGTCAGTAGGTTATAGAATGAAACAAAAGTGTTCGTTTTACTCAAACACATAGCTATGAATAGTAAAACTAGAGGAACTGATCATTTTGAAATGGTCTCTTAATTTTTTCCAGAGCTGTATATATATATATATATAGTATACGTATACAGTGTATATAAAGGAAAATATATAATATTATATATCAAGGAAAGGAAATAGAAAGGAATATCATAATATTTCAAGAAAAACTGTTGTATCAGAAGATTAAAGACGTAATATACGTAATAAAAGACAAGACTGAGTTTCTTCACAAACTTTTCAAAGTGTTAATGATGGTGATGAGCCAAAAGTAGTCTCCTTATGAAACACAGGGTCTATGGTGATGCAGGTGCCTCTGTGTCCCACTCCTCATCTCTTAATGAACCACTTTGCCCACATCTGAATGCTCATCTGTTTTCTTGGTAAAAGTATGAACAGACTTCAGTGTAGTAGGATGTGGATGGTGAGGATCCTGATGTTCTCAGTGTTTGACGGTCTGTGTGTTGTCGTGGTCATGTGTGTGTTGTGGTGTAGACCCTCAGTATACACAAGGCCCAGTGTGAACTGTAATGTCTTCTCTCTGGGATCAGATCCAGGAAGCTGCAGGTCCCGTCCCTCCGTCTGACAACCCCACCCCTCACCCACACCATGAGCTCACTGCCGCACCCAGCCCACACCCACTAGCAGCTGCCTACATTTAGTCCAGAAATGCCTTATAAAGATGTTTGTCTCTGCATTCATCCACTCGCTTTACATGTATCTCTTCTCCACCTGCAGTTTTTTTTTACTTTACATCATTGGCCTTTGTTTTCCACTAACACCTTGTGCTGTCTGTAAATCATCGTGTGTGTGTGTGTGTGTGTCTGGTCAGTGAGGATAGCGTAGGACAGAACAAACTGTGACTGACTCAGTCTGTGTTTCTCTTGGCTCGCGGCTGCTCTGTGGTTTTTCAACATTAAACAGCTTCGTCTGGCTGTTTTCTGCTTCTCTAGTTTTACTGTAGCTGTGAGGACGGTCACCTCCTTCCCTCCCTCTCTCACCCTGAATGACCATCACAACTGAATGCCATACCATAACCTCCAACAGCCCATTGAAGCTGTGTGGAAGAACTCTCCACCTCCATATTGTGAGGTTTAGTGAAGTGACAGCGTCTCTGTGTGAATCGTCCCTGCAGGCTCTCTACCACGGAAAGTTCATCGACACCGGCTTCACGCTGCCGTTCTACAAGCGCATGTTGGACAAGAAGCCCACGCTCAAAGACCTGGAGTCCATAGACCCCGAGTTCTACAACTCCATCATATGGGTCAAGTAAGTAACACACAGCAGGTCTCTGAGAGTGTGTTAGTCAGCTGTGGGCAGCCATCGGGTGTATGTTTCAGTGTAAAGCAGGGCTCTCCAAACTGTTTCACTCTGACAAAATCAAAGGTGCTCAGAGCTTCTTGTATCTTATATTACTGCTTACTCAAGCTGATCTCCAAACTAGGGATGTCACCATTACTTGTTTTCACAATTAATCGTGGTATTAAAAGCCACAATTAATTAATCATAATGATTCCTAAATACTGTTACTTTCCCAAAAAGATGATGTTGGAACGTTATTGGCAGATGTGCGCAAAAATAAAGGTTAATGCACAGATACCGGTCCATTTAACTAACGTAACATTGAATTGGTAGGAATTTAAATGTTAGCGTGTCATTTTTAATTAAAAAAACAAAACAAAACAAAAAACGATTAAAATAAACGTCAACATTTGGTATAGATGACAATTTATGACCTGAATATTTCAAACATTTCCCCTGGGGGGTTAATAATTGGTCCTATATTAACAGATACTTTAAATATTTGTGTAAACAATGAGTAATGTGATTATATTTTGACTATGTTTGATTTTACACATTCTTAATGTTGTGAAATTAAAGCAGAAGTAAGCGATCCGGTCGTTTTGGCTAATGCTGCGTTCCAGGCAGGCTTTTGAAACCGTAAGTTACGGCTTCAAGTCACGACTTACGACTTTGTAGCGTTCCAGGCAACCCGTAACTCGTGTTTTTCCGACCTGTTGCCTGTGGAAGTTCACTATAACGGCCACTCGTAACTTCCGACCCGTGAACTCGTACCAGATCGAACTGGTACGCCTTCACAGGTCGGAAAAACACGAGTTACATCACTACTCCAAACCAAATCCGATGATTAAGATCATTAAACAAGTCATGAAATATCAACGTCCAAAACATCTGAAACTCTTGACAAAAACCTGAGTTATGACTCACAGACCTGGGGTCCGTTTCACAAAGCAGGTTTAGTGAAAACTCTGAGTCTGTTAACCCTGAAATGAGGCAAACTCTGGGTTTTCCATTTCAGAAAGGGAGGTAACTCAAACCAGGGAAAGAGGAGTAACTCCAGCCCGTTTCACAAAGAGAGGTAACTGAAGCTCGGAGTCAGTTACTATGGCAACACACTCCGTGAACCTAACCTGGTCGGGAGCAGGTTTTCTCCAACTAACCCTGAGTTTCTCCTTTTTATCTGAAGCTGCAGACTGAAAGCAGCGGCTGACAGGATGTGTAAACTCCGTCAGGAGGATTATTAGACCTCAACTGGATGTTTGATTCTCCATGAGGATTAGTTTGATCGTTCCCGTTGTTCTGCACCGTCAGTTTATCTCAACAACCCTCACATGACACGACACGCACACAGTTCAGAGACAATTGCACTTCTCTCTTATTTTTTTCATAGTAGGTCGATCCACTTATGGATTATTTCCAGGTGATTGATGACTACACGCACATCCCCGTCACGTTATAATGGAGACAAACTTGAACATATCAAACACACATTTGGAGTTGCACCTGCTCAAACACACAATGTTGAATAACTCTCGAGATTTCTTACATGATTCTGCGTCAGCATTCATACGTCACTCCACCGTGAGAAGTGGGAGGGGCGAGGCTTTTGTTTGCTGGTTGCCATGGTGAATCATGTTATCTTTGTTCCATTGATGAGGGCTTTTCATCTCCCCGTAACTCACGGTCAAGTTACTCAGAGTTGAATGAACGAACTGTTATCACCTGTTCTGAAACCCAAAACTCTGAGTTTCCTATCTCAGAGTAGATCAACTCAGAGTTCAGGATTAGACTCAGAGTTTGTTGAACCTGCTTTGTGAAACGGACCCCTGAACACACACACAGTGTCACACCACTACAGAAAGACGTCAATAGAAACCAGACAAGAAGAAGCTCCACGGTCAATTATCAGTGAGTTATCAGTGTTGTAACGTGTGTGTGTGTGTGTGTGCACGTGTGCACGCAGAGACAACAACCTGGAGGAGTGCGGTGTGGAGCTGTATTTTGCACAGGACATGGAGATCCTGGGGAAAGTTTCCACTCACCAGCTGAAGGACGACGGGGAGAACGAGCTGGTCACGGAGGAGAACAAGGAAGAGTACATCAGGTACGGGCCCAGAGACGAGAATGAAAAAGTACAACTGCATCAACAAATGCAAACCACAAAAAGCAACCAGTGTCCCCCTCCCCCCCAGCCTGCTGACGGACTGGAGGTTCACCCGCGGCGTGGAGGAGCAGACCAAAGCCTTCCTGGACGGCTTCAACGAAGTGGTTCCTCTGGAGTGGCTCCGCTACTTTGACGAGAAGGAGCTGGAGGTGAGGAGTGGGCGGGGCATGAGATTCATTATTAAACCATTCATTACACTCAGTGCAGCAGAAGCTCAGTCTGTTCATATATATTTATTTATGTACGAAATAAAAAATCTATCAATATAAAATCATTTTCAGGTCAGTGATTGTCAGCGAATGACACATTTCCTGGCATTATTGAAGAAAGATACACAATTAATTTTATGTGAAGTCCCACCAGACAATAGGCTACTATGTATGTGTATATACACTGTATATAATTTCATTTCATGTTTAAGATGAACACTGTTTGTTTCCTATTTAAACCACTTGGCCATTTGTTGATTGGAATTGGGGTCACAGCCATGGCCAAGCCCCCTCAAAAATTCTAACTTTTAATCACTTTTAATCATGAAGGTTTTTAAGTTGAGGCTGATCAAATTGGAAGTTGATCGGACAAAATCCCTACAACAGAGGGGAAATTGTACATTCAACTCAAAATTGTCAACTTCCTGTTTGTTGTACAGTGTAATTGGGCCCTAAAACTGCAGCTCAAGGTCAGGATGAATGTACATAGTATGTCATCAATAAATACCGTGGTGTCCGTGTGTTGCAGCTGATGCTGTGTGGGATGCAGGAGATCGACTTGGCCGACTGGCAGAAGAACACCATCTACAGACATTACACCAAGAACAGCAAGCAGATCCACTGGTTCTGGCAGGTACAAACACACACACACACACACACACACAGCTGCTGATGCTGAGGTTGATGTGAGGGCTGATGTGAGTGTGCATGCTGGTGTTCCTGCAGGTGGTGAAGGAGATGGACAATGAGAAGAGGATCCGTCTGCTGCAGTTTGTGACGGGAACCTGTCGGCTGCCGGTCGGAGGCTTCGCTGAGCTCATAGGTTCAGTCACAACTCACAACTTCATGTTCACAGCTGGGGGGTGTTGTTGGGCAGTGGGAGATAGTTGCATCACATATTTATGCCCTTTCACTTTATTATTGTCCATCGGTGATTCAAGATTTTCACAATTAAAGCATCACAGTTGTGTTTTTGAGTATTTTGAGTAACTTTTTTCCCTGCCTCCTTATTTTCTCTCTCTCTCTCTCTCTCTCTCTACTGTGCTGTCCATTAAAGGCGAAAAAGCCCCCAAAAATATACTAAGAAAAAAAAAGAGAGAGAGATAGAAGCAGAAAAGTTACCTATTAACATCAGGTATTTCATGATTGTTTACATGAAGAAAGAGGTTTTTAAGACCCTCTTTCTATCTTTTTTACCCTGCAGGAAGTAATGGTCCCCAGAAGTTCTGCATAGACAAGGTGGGGAAGGAGACTTGGCTTCCAAGAAGCCACACATGGTGAGCTACACCTCGTCTGTTACACTGCGCACAAACATGAACTCAAATACTCAAAGAGCCAAGAGGAAGGCCATAACATGTGACTGAAAGGTCCACAATACTTTACTGTTCTCAAAGGTCGATGTTGGTTGTGTTGATGATGCTGTAAATTATGTAAATGGAAGTTGATAAGGGCTTTGATAGATGGTTTGTTTTGGTTAGCTTGGGTTGGGTTGAAGGTCAGTGTTAGCTTCAGTAAAGACAGCTGTGTTTTTATCAGTCATTTGTGTATTTATTTTTATTGCTTTTTTAACAGAAAAAATAGATACATATTAACAAGAGATGGTGGTGCTAAACAGAACAGTACAGGTTTTTTGACAGAGTTTCTTCTGACATGAGACAAACAGGACATATAGTATGTATAAAATAAAAGGCACAACAGCAGAATAGCACTAATTCAGTTTTTAGACATTAAATCGAAAAAAGGTTGCCAGACTTAAAAAAATATTTCCTCTTTGGCAGATATAATATACCTGATTTTCTCCAAGTGTAATACATTTCCCAGTTCTCTAAACCACATTTCAAATGTAGGAGCACTTTCAGATTTCTATCAGTCATTTGAAATGCAGGAAGTATCTGCTCATAGTGACCAATCAAGATTCCCATCCCGATGCCGATGGTGCCTTTAACCTCTGGTGTGTCTGAAGTCACGGAGGGATGTAGATAATGTGGCTCACACAGCTGACTGATGGTGTAGTGACTGGCCCGTCTCCTCCTCTTCCTCACAGCTTCAACCGTCTGGACCTGCCTCCCTACAGAAGTCTGGAGCAGCTCCGAGAGAAACTCCTGTTTGCCATCGAGGAGACGGAGGGGTTTGGACAGGAGTGAAGCAAATAAAGAACAGCTGTTCATTCAGTGGGATAGTTTTTGTTATTTTGCGTTTGTTAATCACAAGACTGAGAGATCACCGCTCATCTACCCCCCCCCCCCCCACCCACCCGGGGCTGGATCATGTTTGTGAACTGAATTTAAAGTGGGTTAAAGTTGTCCAGCGTGCGGCCGATCACTCACTCACCTCAATGCCATTGTGTATCTGCATAGAAATGGTGCGTAAGCCCGAGGGTTTGACAGGATGGCACGTACAGAGAATTATATTTGACTAGAGTCTCACACATACGTCCCTACTCACTGCTTAGAAATGCACTAAAACCCAGGATAATTTTAACATCAGCAGCGACTCACAGCAACAGCACAGCTACCCACAAATGCAGTATAACATATCTACCAGAGAAAAATAAATTTTTTAACATTTTAAAGTGACGAGAGAGTGAGAGAGAGAGAGAGAGAGAGAGAGAGAGAGAGAGAGAGGCGGCGTATGAGAGGAACTGGGTGCATGTATGTCAGTCTATGAGGGGGACAGGGGGCCGTCGTCATGGACTAGGACACCTCTGATACAAAGGTCACAGAGATGAGACGTTATTTTTTATTTTCCTGTTAATTGTGAAATTAGCATTTTTCTCCTGTACATAACTAAAATAAATGAGATTTCAATCTTGAGCTGTCTTGATGCTTCTTTTGGTGGGATGTGATGTATACAGGCTTTTAACACAGATAAGTTGTTTTGACCACATTATTTACAGCGTTTTGGCTTATTTTTCAAAACAGTCTTTACACATTTCAAACTGTAAGCACAATACAAACAATACAGAATTCTAGTTTACATCCAGAAGTTTACATCCTGGTAGTCTCGTTGGTCTGATCAGACATTTTTGTCAACACTGCATTTAGATACAGAAAGTTTTTAAACAAGAATTTTTTTTATGTGATGTGAGAAGAATCTATATTTCTCATATTGTGGGTCCAAGATAGAAGAATTTCAGTGTGATGTGTAACAGCATCATTTATGGAATTGCGTCCAAATATAACACATTTTGGATGCAAATCAACAGAGTAGTTTACGTCTCTCTTTAGATCTTACAGAATGGTATCTAAAAGTAGATTTGGGTCTACTCTTTGCTCTGTAATCTGATAAGAGTAATTAGTGTATATTTTTGGAGGTGTTTTCTCATTACAGCATAATTAAGGTGTAGCCTGTGGTGTGTAAATGGGGTGAAACTATGTTTACTGTCTATTAAAGCATATATTTGTAGTTTTGTCCAATTTAATACAAATTACATCTTGTTACATGTTATTGGTGTAGCATAAAATAAAGTGCTGGATTGAAAATGTTTAAAGGAGACTAGCAGCGTTGAGCCACATAGCAGTAGTAACCTCGGTCATATCATTCCTGCTGAAACACAGAAATGAAAGCACAGACATTGACCCAAAGGTTAATTAATGAAAGCATTATAACTGATCGATACAACTAAAAAACTAGGGGAAAATAAATTACACAGATTAGTTTAGATACATGTCATGCCAGTATATGATATCAACCAATAGGAAACACCCCTAATACACACAATATATGAAAGAAAACAATAACCAAAACTTAACGGCTTAACAACTAATGACCTCACTTTCACTTTATGGTAAATGATAAACCAAACGCTCCTTCTCCCTCCATGTTTTCTGTCAGGATCATCCCTGTGTTCCCCGGGTCCTATGTTCCCCACTTTGTATGGGACCGGGGAACACAGAACGCTTTTTCTAAAAAAGGGTTCTATGTTCCCGCTTTTCCCCAAAAGGACCCAGGAACATGCAATTTTTGTATCCATACCTGGAAGTGGAGTTGTGAGTTTATTGTTTATTGTATTCTTTGGATCCTCATTAGTCTAGATAATGATGCAGACTATTCTTCCTGGGGTCCACATTATATCAAACACTTATTCCAACAATACAGTGTTTATACAAAGAATGACATAAAATCATTTATCCTGAATATATTAACAAGATTATAGAAATGCATATTAAGTAGTACAATGTAAATGAGTTAACATGATCAAGAGGAGTAATATAGTTTTTTACATGATTATAAAATAGTTACATGATTATAGAAGAGTATACATGAGATAACCTCAAGCATAAATGTTCAACGCAGGTGTACTAACATGCTTGAATTCAACTTAACATGATTGCCTAATTTAATAGTAGTCTATTGCAACATAATATTATGACGAAACACAGCTTCTCTCAGTTTAATTTTAAAACTGGACATTCCCGTGGTTGTGATCAAGTGTGAAGGGAGACTGTTCCAGTGAGCTACAGCTCTATACGTAACTGACCTTTTGAGTGCGTTGGTTTTAGGTAAAGGCAAGGTGAAGTTGTTTACTGAGGCCTCTCTAGTGCTATAACTATGTTTCACATTTGTCGGTTGAAGTTGTAAAAACAAGGTATACATCTTTCTTATACGTATCTTAGTTTTTCTTAGTGAGTGACTTGGCATAGCCTATTTTTGCCTATTTTTGTGTGAGAAGTTGAGTTGTGACTTTGAGTGAGAAGTGGAATTGTCCCATTGGTTGGGTTTAGGCAATGAAGAAAGGAGTTGGTTAAGTTTAGTAAAAAGACCAGGTAGAGGCTACACAGGCCAGATAGATAGAGAGAGTCCATCGATACATAACATAGGACCCTTTTTGGGAAAAACGGGGAACATTGATACGCTCCCTTTTCTGTCCATCACCACCCTGTTAGCAATCAATTATCTTCAAAGAATGAAGGACGGAGACTTGAAGAATGTGTCGCAGGACTAATGTTGGTTTCCTCTTATAACCTCCTCAGTCACACTGGTGAGACCAAATAAAAAGCTGTGGATACAGCTGCAGCAGAACACACCAGAGGTATTTTCCACAAGTCAGGGCACATTTGGTGGTTTGGCTGGCAGGATCATATTGATTGAAAATACAGATTTGAATCTAACCACACAAACAAATGCTTCGTGTTACCTCCTCTGTCTCCCTTCGGCTCTCTAACAGTGATTACTGTCTCTGGACTGGGTCTGAGACCACTGGAAGAGGCAGATGTGTCAATGCTAGTATACATAGTAATTATTTTTTAGAAAGAAGCAAATATTCATCCTTTCACTTTGAAAGCCCTTTGCAAAACACTTTTTGCTTCTGAATGTTTGCATGGCAGTAGCTTTACACTGACCAGCTCATACCAGAACCTGCAGGTGATGCTGTATGTTGGTGTTCCACACACTTTTGTGTGTGTGATGATGTAGTTTTTTTTTTTGTCCGCCTAGACACTGGTTCACTTCTTTGCTCTTGATGAGGGTGATGAATTAGAAGACTCTTCATCAGATCTAAAAGAAACATTACAATACTTGTAAACATATTGAGGGAAGGATTCAACAGTCTCTTGTACCAGTGTTGCCCAGATATTAAAATGCAATATATGTTGGCTCTACACACACAGTGGTGAAATCACTGCCATATCTGAGGCTTTCAGCAGTTTTCGCGGGCTGTAATTCCAAACTCTAGGTGCTACAGCCACCTACAGCACCGGAGTATGAACAACAGCATTAGGCTGCAGTAGTGTGGATATTGCTGTTTATTGTATACAATGAATGTTGAATAGAGTTATTTTCATATTGCAATATTACTGGTTATTAATGGTGTTTGAACTAGAATATCAATTTAATATTTCTAGAGCATGATTGGTTCTCTGCAGGCGGTACCAAAGGATTCTGTTGCACCACAAAAATGAACTACGGTATTCCAATAATTAATTTCATTGGATTTTTACGGAATATACAAACCCCTAAAGTCCCTTTGGGATTTTTTAAAATTTATTTTTTATATACATACCTGTTTCATAGCAAACATTTCATAACTTTTCCCCTCTGCTCTTGGGATAACTAATGCAGCCAATAAATATCGCTGTAAAAATAAAACAGAGCTGGATCATGATAAGAGCAGAGCAAACAACCAATCCATATCATTAGAGAAATGTACTGACTTAACTGAACTCATTAATTATTGACTTCACTTCCACTTTCTGGTATGAAGAACAATATCTAACCACTCCCTCTTTCTCCATGTTTTCTGTCCATCACCACCCTGTTAGCAATCAATTATCTCTATCATCAGTGGCTGAACCATTGGTTTCATCAGTCACACTAACAACAGATGAAAGGTGAAGGATGGACTGTGGATACAGCTGCACCAGAGGTATTTTCCACAAGTCAGGGCACATTTGGTGGTTTGTCTGGAAGGATCATATTGATTGAAAATACAGATTTAAATCTAACCAAAAACAAATGCTTCATGTCATCTCCTCTGTCTCCCTCCAGTTCTACAACAGTAGTGTCATAGATTACTGTCTCTCTGGACTGGGTCTGAGACCACTGGAAGATGCAGCTGTGCCATGTCACCAAGGCTCCGTTAAGACCTAACAACTCGAAAGACGTCCATTCAACATTACCATTCTGTGGTTGAAATTAACGCTGAAAAGTATTTTCTTAAATTCATCATAAAATGACCTGGAAACGAACTATGGAAGTGTATTTATGCAGGACATTTTTATTGCTGTTGAAGAACTATAAAACATGAAAATAACACAAAGTGGAAAAAAATCCCAATTAATTTTGAAGGTTTTGGTGCTTATATTTATATTTCTGTAGCTTTATGTATAGTACCAATATTTGTACAATACTTTGTTCTAATTTTATTCAATCAAGTGAAATAGCAAATCAATGGATTCAATGAGGAACTCATCATCAAATGGTAAGAAAGTAACAATTACTGTCCCCATCCTGATGAAGGCACAAATACCAACTATGTTTTATTTGGATGAATATTGACCATTTAACCATAGCCAAATTTCCACATTCAGGTATCAGTATACTCTGTCTCTTTATTTTAGCCTACAACTTAAAGGGACAACGAGGAGTTTCTATTTGGTTATAAAAAAAGTCTCATATTAATGTGGATGAATCACCGCTACCCACACTTGTTAATGGGCCCTTTTTCAATAAATATATCGTTTTGTCTCTATTGTTATTATGTTATTATTAGTGGTGGTGGAAATGCTGGTCGAGCCAACCAGCGTTTCTTTACTTTCGGTTTCGTGGCGAGTCATGAGAATAACGCCGCCGAAGAGCAGAGCAGCAGGCTGCTCAGGGCTATGCTATGGAGGCTAAAGGAATTTCTTGATTTCCCTCATCAAACTCATCAAATAGACAATCCCAACGTGGACAAGTTGTGACCTGCACGATCACCATGCTATGAGATAATAATGGAACGTTACGAAACGGAGCCGTTTTCGAGATAAATACAGGGTAAATACAGAGACTGCTTGCTGAAAAACTGTCCCTGAACGCAACGCGCATCAGCTGTTTTGCATGAATTTACCTCTAAAACAACTCCGTCTTGTAACGTTCCGTTATTATCTCATAGCGTGGTGAATGTGCAGCTCACAACTTGTCCACGACAGCCTTTTGGAGTTGTTGGATTGTGTATTTGATGAGTTTGATGAGGGAAACCAAGAAATTCCCATAGCCTCCATAGCATAGCCCTGAGCAGCCTGCTGCTCTGCTCCGCCGTTCTAAAAATAGCTTGCACCGACAAATAAAGGTAACGAACCTACTGCTATGACTAAAGGGATTATGGCAATGGGCCAATTTGCCAAAATGTTGAACTATCCCCGGGCTGTTAATTACTTGGTGATATCAGATCATGCCACACATACAATGCATGCATGAAGGACTTGCATCAGGCCAGACCTGGCTTGTCTGCTACAGCGTCATGCCAGTCAACAAAACAGTTCCTGTCTAAAATCATGCACAGTCACACTTCACAATATGGACACTTCCATGCAGTCTTTCTTCTGCAGTGTAAACAGTGCCGCCTTCCTTCTGTGGCCTTTTTGAACTTGTTTGCATCTGGCTTTATAGCTACAGGGTAGCAGGTCTGTATGACAGATTTGCCAGCTTGGTGTGGATAGAGTTTCTGTTGTAGCTCGTCTGTTCGGTGGGACAACTATCATGTCTGATGAAATGCCACAAAGTTCAGAAATGAGGGTCTCCAGGAACTTGGAGTGGGTCATGGGTTGTTTCCCTTTTATCTGACTCAGCTCTTTGTGAATGACGTAGGAGTTTGTGGCTACAATGTCTATGAAGTGTTGAAATAACAATTTGTGCCACTCCTTTGACCTTTGGTGCACTGAATAATCTTGGGCCAGCGGGTCTGATGGATCTACACCGGCCCTGTACTTATTGTAGTCTGCCACTGGGGCTGGCATCGGGATCTGTTTGAGCTTCCATTGTCCATCTTCATCTTTCACATTCCTTTTCGCCATTCCACCTGAGTACACAGTATGAATTGTGGAGCACATAGTAACCGGTTTCTTGTCCATCCACTTTACGAAAAGCAGCGGCCCGTCTCTCATCCACCTGATCGTTCCTCTCTTGTCTTTTTTTTTAAATCACAGTTTCCGTCCTGTGGTCCCTATATGTTCCATATGCATGAACCTCCAAAGAAAGAAGCACTTGTGTGCAGGTTCCATGACATCGCCTAGAAAGTGTCTCTGGACATGACTAAGGCTGGAGCCAGGACGGTGAAAAGTAGCCTACTGTGACAGAGTCCCACAAATTTGTAGAAATCCTTGAGACTGATATCACTCCACCTGGATTGTTTCCCTTCATTGATTTTCTTCTCAGCGTTTTTTTTTGTATTGTTACACATGATGTTGACAGATTTTTCATCAAAAAATCTTTTAAACAGCTGAGGGGCTGGGGTCGCTTGGTAACAAACGCTCTTGTACTCCAGGTGTCAGAGCAGGGAAGAAATTTGGGAGGGGCTCAGGCAACATATCTGCTAGTTTTTTTGTCTGCCATCCAGCATCTGATGCTGTTGGTGTTCCACACACTTTTTTGTGTGTGTGTGATGATGTAGATTTTGAATGGCAGCGACCACGTTTTCTTGTCCGCCCAGACACTGGTTCACTTCCTTGCTCCTGTGAGGGTGATGATGATGAAGAAGAAGGCAATTTCTGTGAGGCGGAGGGGATGTACTCTTCATCAGATCTAAAAGAAAAGAAACATACGTGTGTGTGTGTGTGTGTGTGTGTGTGTGTGTGTGTGTGTGTGTGTGTGTGTGTGTGTCTAGTGTCTTCTGGAAACACTTCCGTTGTGCATAGGGATGTCACAATTACTTGTTTTCACAATTAATCGCGGTATTAAATGCCACAATTAATTGATGCAGATGTCAGCAGATGTGGTGCCAAAGTAAAGGTAAATGCGCAGATGCTGGTCCATTTACCTAACGTAGCATTGAATTGGTAGGAATTTAAATGCTAGAGTGTCATTTGTAATTTAAAAAAAAAACGATTAAAATTAACTTAAACATTTGGTATCGATGACAATTAATGACTTCAATATTTCAAACACTTCCCCTGGGGGTTAAACCAACACTAAGGAACTTTTCAACCTTCATATAATATTTTCATAACTTTTGTGATGGTACATCGACTTACAACAGGTTGAATGACACCTCTGTCATGGCCTGAGGGGGTATTAGATCTTCTTATCTATAAGCATGACCGGAGAGTAGACTGTAGAATGCATGAGCATTTAATAGCACTTTGTGATACAGTACAGGGAACACGGGCTCACTCTCTGAGGACTCACACCACAACAACAACAGCAGCAGGACCAAACTAAGCAGTAACCCCCCTGACCTGTGCCTAGAGCTCCCCCTAGTGGGCCACCCCCAAACCCTCTTATAAAGCTCAACTAAATACATAACACTCCTTTCCCCTAGTTAGTGTTCATAATCGTCCCACCCTTTGGGACGAACTCTGGGCCTGCAGGGCTGACGGCGAACAGGCACTGAAGAGGAGCTTGTGGGGCTGCTTGAAGAATGCCCCACTTCCACTGGAGCCCTTGTCTCTCTCCCCCCCGACTGTGACTCTACCCCCTCTTGGGCTCCTTCTCGGGGCAGAGACTCAATAGCAGGCGGGGGCTGGGGAGAAACCCCCTCAGTTACTTCTGGCTCGCGCCCTCTCAACTGGTCCACATGGCGCCGATGTACCTGGCCATCAGGGGCTCTCACACTGTATGACACTGGCCCCGTGGCCCTCTCCACCACCGCAGGCATCCATCTTGCCCCTGTGTAACTGCGGGCAAACACAGAGTCCCTAGGTTGAAACAGCCTCGGCCCTCGTTGTTGGCTACAGGCCTGCTCCTCTTGCTTTGTGCGGACCTCATCCTGCGAGTCCGGGTGCAGGCGATCCAGTGCGGTCATCAGCCGACGACCCATCAGCATTTCTGCGGGGCTCTTCCCGGTCGTTGAGTTTGGTGTGATGTGTTGGGCCAGCAGGAAACGGGCCAACCGAGTCTGCCAGTCCCCGACGGCTATCCTCCGCAGAGCATCCTTTGTAGTTTGCACCATCCTCTCAGCTTGACCATTAGAGGAGGGATGATACGGTGCCGTTGTCACGTGCCTGATTCCATTTCTCTGGGTGAAAACCTTGAACTCGATAGACGTGAAAGCTGTGCCGTTGTCCGACACCAGGACATCAGGGATACCATGAGTAGCAAACAGCAGCCGCAGCATGTTGATGACAGCACCAGAAGACATAGATGGCATGACAGACACCTCCAGCCATTTCGAGTGGGCATCCACCACGATCAGAAATGTCTTCCCCTGAAACGGTCCTGCAAAATCGATGTGGATTCTCGACCACTTCTTGGTGGTCCACTCCCACTGGTGCAGCGGAGCCTTGGGTGGGTTATGACGGGTGAGCTGGCAGGCCTCACAGACTCTCACGACCCTCTCCACCTCTTTATCCATGCCAGGCCACCAGACATAGCTCCTCGCCAGGGCCTTCATATGGACGATCCCTGGGTGAGCATCATGCAGCATTTTCAGGACGTCAGCTCTCGCTGCCAGGGGCACCACCACCCTGCTCCCCCAGAGCACACAGTTCTTGTGTGCAGACAGTTCGTCACGCCGCTGAGTGAAAGGCTGGAAACGCTCCTCCTGCCTCCCTGTCGGCCAGCCATGGAGCAACCAGTGCAACACACGAGACAGCACTGGATCCTTCTGTGTCAGGCTGCTGATCCGTCCTGCGTGGAGTGGAGCCTGAGGGACCATTTCCAGCAACAACACCTCCAGCGGGGGTGGGACCTCAGCCCCTCCGTGAGCCAGGGGCAGACGGCTCAGGGCGTCAGCATTAGCAAGCTTCTTTCCGGGCCTGTAACGCAGCTCATAATGGTACGCACCTAACATCAAACTCCAGCGCAGCATGCGAGGTGATATCATCTGTGGTACCGGCCTGGAGTGATGCATTAGCCCCAACAGCGGCTTGTGGTCTGTGTAGATAACAAACTCTCTCCCCAGCACGTACTGGTTGAACTTCTTCACAGCAAAGACAACAGCTAGCGCCTCCTTGTCAATCTGCGCGTAGTTCCGTTCCGTTGGGGTGAGGGTTCTTGAGGCAAAACATACAGGTGCTTCGCGTCCATCTGGCTCCACGTGGCTCAGCAGAGCCCCAACCCCATATGGCGAGGCATCACAAACCAACACCATGGGCTTTCGCACATCATAATGGGCCAGCACGCCGTCCGCCTGAAGCAGTTCCTTTGCCTGTCTGTAGGCCGCATCGTGGGCTGCAGTCCAGTCCCAGGCTGTATCATGGTCCAGCAGTCGGTGCAATGGTTCCAAAACAGTCGTTTTGCCCTCTAAAAAACAACTGTAAAAGTTCAGAAGTCCCAGGAACGCCTGTAACTCCGTTTTTGTCTTGGGTGTGGGTGCATTCCTGATGGCCTCCACCTTCTCTGTTGTGGGGTGCACTCCCTCCTTGTCCACGCGGAATCCCAAGAACTCCACCTCTGTTGCAGCAAACACACATTTCTCTTTCTGCAGCCGGAGTCCTGCCTCTGCTACCCGACTCAGCACTGCCTGCAGCCTGCCTGCATGTTCCTCTGGAGATTTCCCTGTAATGAGGATATCATCTAGATATGGTTGTACTCCTGGAATTCCTGCCAGCAGGGTGTCCATGAACCTCTGGAAAATAGCCACAGCCGTTGATACTCCAAACTGCAGCCTTGTTGGCCTAAAAAGTCCCCTGTGTGTGTTCATGGTCAGTAGCTCCGCTGCGTTTTCATCCAGGACAAGCTGTTGGTACGCCTGCTTGAGATCCAGTTTTGTGAACAGTATCCCCCCTGCCAGAGAGGAGAACAGTTTGGATACAGGGGGTATACATCTGGGAGTACAGCTGTGTTCACCGTGCATCTGTAGTCACCACAGATCCGGAGGCTCCCATCCTTCTTAGAGATTGGCACAATGGGCGTGGCCCACTTGGAATACTTCACTGGAACCAGGACACCTTGCTCCACCAGCTTGTCCAAAGCCTCATCCACTTTTGGACGCAGCGCGAAAGGGACTGGGCGCGCTTTGAAAAACTTAGGTGCTACCTCTGGGTCCACGGCCACAGAGACAGGTGGTCCCTGGCAAGCCGCCAGCTCCCCAAACACCTCATTGTAATCCTCCAGCATGGACTGTATCGACTGGTGCTGGATCGCATGCACTCCCGTCACATCGATGCCTAGTAGTTGAAACCAGTCTCTGCCGAGCAGGCTTGCTCCTTCCCCTCCCACCACGAAAAGTGAGAGTGTGCCTTTGAAAACATGATACTCGACTTCCACTTGAATCTTTCCTAGCACCTGTAGCTGGGCTTGTGACCACTGTTTGAGCACCCCTGTGACCTGCATAATGGCTGGTGGGTCTGCTGGCCATAGGCTGTGATATGTCTCTTCACTGATCAGTGAGCATGCTGAACCAGAATCTACTTCCATAGTAAGGGGTACTTTGTTCAGGATTACCTTAGCCGTGTACGGCGCCCTCTTGTGTGTCAGCTGGTGTGCGGAGGTATGATGCAGGAAGTACTCCTCCTGGCCCAGGCTTTCCAATGTAACAGCATGTGTCTGAGCCTGAGGCTGGTCCTCAGGCTTGGAGGCAGTATTGGTTTGAGCTTTCTTCATGCAGACTCGTGCGATGTGTCCCCTCTTCTTGCAGAAGTGGCAGACTGCCGTGCTGAATTTACACTCTGAGGGACTATGAAAAGCTCCACAGCGAAAACACTTTTTTTTCACCTCCATCGTAGCCCCCATCTCCTTTTTAATGTCAGCTGTGTGAGTTGTCTTGTGAACTTCCTCTGACTGGGGAGCAGATAGTCCCATACGCAACATACTCGCATTAAGAGCTGCTGTCTCCGCTGCCATAGCCTTCTCCTCAGCCGATTTGAAGGTCAGCGCCGGCTCCGATAACAACTGTCTCTGCAGGGCTGGGTCCCGCACGCCACACACAATCCGGTCGCGGAGCATGTTCTCAAGCTGGTCTCCAAAATTGCAATGCACTGATAGCTTCCTCAGCTCCGCAATGAATGCTGAAATGGACTGACCTGGCTGCTGCTTACAGTTGTGAAAATGAAAGCGCTGCACTATCTCAGAAGGTCTTGGGCTGAAATGGCGCTGGAGACTGCCAATCAGCTCAGCATACGGTACCTCACTCGGTCTCTTTGGAGCCACCAGGGAACGTAGCATGGAGTACGTGGCTGCTCCGCATACACTCAACAACACTGCTCTTTTCTTCTCGGCGTCATCGATCTCATTTGCTACAAAAAAACATTCCAGCCGCTGAGTACTCCTCCCACGAAGCCTCTTTATCCCCAGAGAATTCTTCAATCCTCCCGAAAGTAGCCATGATCTGACAGTGAGTAGCTTCTCTAGTGAAAGTCCGACTTTACCGTGTCCTGTTAGCCGCTTGTTAGCCGTTAGCCGCTTGTTAGCCGTTAGCCGCTTGTTAGCTGTTGCCGTTCGTTCTCGTAACTCGGTCTGCGTGAGTCCTTGTATGTCTCCAAGTCTCTGGAGCGTACACATCCGCCTCGTCGCCAGTATTAGATCTTCTTATCTATAAGCATGACCGGAGAGTAGACTGTAGAATGCATGAGCATTTAATAGCACTTTGTGATACAGTACAGGGAACACGGGCTCACTCTCTGAGGACTCACACCACAACAACAACAGCAGCAGGACCAAACTAAGCAGTAACCCCCCTGACCTGTGCCTAGAGCTCCCCCTAGTGGGCCACCCCCAAACCCTCTTATAAAGCTCAACTAAATACATAACAGGGGGTCTATATCATTATGGTCTGTATCGCCTTCACTGGCACTAAGCAGCTTTGAGGTGAATGGTAGGAACCCGGCTCTCACTTAAGTTTCACTTTCGCGAGTCACGACGAGGAGGGAGCAGGCAATGCGGCACCTTTCCGTCGGATTGTGTATGTGTGTTTACTGAGAAATGATCCGCTGGTAACAGAAACTTAGCTTGGACGTCTTCTGTTCATTTCCATGCACCAGGAGATCAGGATGTTTATGGCGCTACGTGCTGGTGCTCATGGGAAATGGAGTCTTCTTTCAGGCAAAACACTACCACTTTGGGCCACTGGCGCCGCCAAACTCAACCACAATTGAAAGTTCTTTAGTACTGCTTTAAAGGGACAACGAGGAGTTTCTATTCGGTTATAAAAAAGTCTCACGTTAATGTGGATGAATCTCCGCTACCCACACTTGTTAATGGGCCCATTTTCGATAAATATATCGTTCTGTCTCTATCGTTATTTTGTTATTATTAGTGGTGGCGGAAATGCTGGGCGAGCCGACCAGCGTTTCCTTCGTGGCGAGTCATAAGAATAACGCAGCCGAATCGCCGTTTATGGTCGGAACTACGACGGTATGTGAACCTCTTTGAACCTCTGACTTTAATTCTTGATGAATGATAACATAGTCTTGCGCCGGTCAAAGAATTTTACGGTGCGCGCGGAGGCTCATAAATGTAGTGTGAAAACGCTTCGCTTTTCCAAAACTCCTCGTTGTCCCTTTAATAATTGGTCATATTTTAATAGATATTTAAAATATTTTATAATTAGCAATTTTCTATTTGATTTTACACATTAATAGTAATACCGTGATTATTTCTCTGACAATAATCATACCAAAAAAAATCTATTATCGTGACATCCCTAGAACTTGTGCATCGTATGTGATGATCAATGAATGTTCAGTTTGCATGTGTTGAACTCTCAGGGACACTGAGCCTGTTCAAAAACACTGTATAAAATCAACCGCTGCACCCAAACTCATAGCTTGAAACACAACCATGTGATGAAACCCACTCACATGTCGTCAAATAGAAACTCTCCATCTACTCCACTTGGGAAACTATCAGGGACTCTCCGTCCTCCTCTCCTTCGCTGGAGGAACCGGAACCCTACAGCTAACAATCACAACCCTGATCACAACACATTGAGCTTTGCTGTATTTTCAGTTTTCGCGGGCTGTAATTTCAAACTCTAGGTGCTACCGCCACCTACAGGACCGCAGTATGAACTGTAGTTTCCTCATCTCAGACAAATAACCACAATGATGGTTATAATATAAACACAACATGTCTGCTCTCTTTTTATTCTCTTTTGAATCCTGTACCTTTATTTTAGTGAAATCCTAAAAAAATATAAAAAAAACGTTGTACCTTCCCGAATACCATTTGTAGATTTCATCACGTGTTTATTACGTTATAATATTTTCATTATTTCTGTTTTTGTTTTTTGTACTACGATTATGTCATGCATTATTTCGTTATATACTCGTTATTTATTTATCCATCATATGAGCATTGTGAAAGTAAAGCAATGAGAGGGTAGATGAGGTGTCAAAAGGGGCTTTAAATAGAGGAAAGAGATCAAATATAGAAATGGGTGAAAATATAGATGTGACAATACACACGCATGTATAAATGGGGAGATGTTTATTTATTTACATTAGAAAATTAAATTCCCCGTTGTTTGAAGGCAGCAGAAGGTGGCAGTAATGAGTCTTAAAACGAAGAGAAGAAGACGACTAGCACTTCTAGGAAGTGACGTCACGTCTTCTTCCTCGAGGTGCCTCCAAGCAGTGAAGCTGCTCACACCAGCAAAATAATGTCCGTACATCGTAACTGCGTTTTCCGTTAATAGTAGACATATGTGTAAATCTTGAAACTGTCCGGTTGAACATGGTGAACGCGGATGAGGTCGCCCGGCTGTGCTTTGAGCGGTTCCAGCAGCTGCCCGGGAGAGGGAAGCCTGAGCCGGGCAGAGAGTGGACTCTGCTGGCTGCGGTGCTGCAGGTCCGCCGCTGTCTCAACTCTGACACAGGTTGGGCTCATAGACTGACTGCAACACATTCATGTTGTCTTTATGACAACAGTTACAGAGCCCGTTTCAAACCTTAACACACTTTAATAGTGGTTAACATAATATGTAATACTCATAGTAATACTACACACTGACCGTTAGCTCTTGTGTTAAATCTACGGTGGCCTGTGAGCTCAGTCTACTGCAACGCAAGAAAACCATAGAGAAGAAAACGCCTTATGCTGCCAAAAAAATGACAACAGAAGTGTTTCCAGAGACACCAAAAGGAACAGACCCGGCTTGGGCAAATTGTTGAATGCCTTTTGACTTAAGAAGTTGTAAAGACAGCTGCCTCTTTGAAAATAAGTTGAGTGTTTTGGTTTTTCATGTAACAACAATATCACTTGATTAATATATTACTGTAGGCTAGTAATGCATTGTAAGCTCGGTTACTTTTTTTGTGACCCTGGAAGCATTTTTGTTGTGTTGTGACTTTTTTTTTTTTTTTTTTTGCAGCACATGGTGTTGGGACTTGATGAACACTGAACATACTCTGAATTTGTTGCATATGTTTTTCTTCTGGGGCCACTGTAGAAATCAGAATTAAGGACACAACTGTACAAGCCAAAACACGTGTTGGATCACACACATGGAAAACCAGAGAGCAGGACAAATATAGAAGTATAAAAGCTGTAATATGATGAATAACATTTTAATGATTTTGATTTCTTTCACAGTTAAAAAGGAGGTTGTTTCCCTGGGAACTGGGACCAAATGTATTGGACAGACACTTATGAGCCCCCACGGTGTGTTATTGGTCTGACTCAATTTCACTGTCCCCCATACACTTATATTCGTTTATCATTTTTGAGTTTCTTTAGTTTGTGTGTTAATGAAACTTTATTTCAATCATCTTCATTTTAATGTTGATTAAAATGGTGCATTTAAGTTACTGATCAGTGGATTTGTTTTCCTTGATCGCCATTCATTTAGGTGACATACTTAATGACAGCCATGCAGAAGTCATTGCCAGGAGGGGATGTATCAGGTCTGTACATATATTCAGTTTTGTGTTGGCTGCAGTAATTCGTGCTGACCCTTGAGTTGAGTATAAATAATAATGAGTATAGGCTTTTAACGTGTTGTGTGTGTTCATAGATATCTGATCCAGGAACTGCACAGGGCTGTTAGCGGTGCTGATAGCTCTGTGTTTTGCCCAGCAGATCAGCAGGGGAAGTGGTGTCTTCGACCAGGGGTTTCATTCCTCTTCTTTACCAGTCACACTCCCTGTGAGTCCCTCTGTCTGTCAGGGCAGGAGATGATCATGTTGTAAATGGATATTGATTGTATTTGATTAATTAGTTAAACCACAGGTTAACTGCAAAGAGTGATTAACTGAAAATGTTTGTTTTTTTAATCCAACCTTGAAGGGATAGTAGCATTTTTTTAAAGTGGTTTTGTATGATCTACAAATAGCCCCTAAGTACTATTGCAGTAGAAGACTCTCTGCACTCCTCCCGTTAGCATCGCCAGCCCATAGCCCTGCCCAGAGATTTATAACATACAGTGTTGTGAACAGACCCAAAGAAACGGCCTATTTTCACGGCCTAAAAGAGGTTTTACCTGAAAAAAATACACAGTTCCATTGTTCGCTATAATATAATTTTTTCCAGCCCTTCAAAGTGCAGGAAAAACGCAGTTTTTATTTGGACCTAACCAACTCACGTATCCCTCCGCCCAGGGTTAGCGCCCGCCAATCAGCAGTTGGTTAGGTCCAAATAAAAACTGCGTTTTTCCTGCACTTTGAGGGGCTGGAAAAAAATTATATTATAGCGAACAATGGAACTGTGTATTTTTTTTCAGGTAAAACCTCTTTTAGGCCACGAAAATAGGCCGTTTCTTTGGGTCCATTCACAACAATGTATGTTGTAAATCTCTGGGTAGGGCTATGGGCTGGCGTTGCTAACGGGAGGAGTGCAGAGAGTCTTCTACTGCAATTAAAGTACTTAGGGGCTATTTGTAGATCATACAACCCCACTTTTAAAAAATGCTACCATCCCTTTAAGTGACCATCGGAACTTAATCAAACCACAGTTTTCATCAAGTTACACATTTTTGTTATGTTTTTTATGCATTACGATTCAGCAAATTCAGGGCCCTGTATTCTTATCAAACAGCTTTAATTCAATGATTACAGCAGCTTCTTGTGTATTATCAGGTGGTGACGCCTCCATCATCCCCATGACTGACAGCCAGTCTCAGCCCTGCCCCCCCGTCAGATCTGTAAAGGCTCATGAAGGGACTGAAGTAGGGGGAGGCCCGAAAAGGAAAGCCGAGGAGCCAAGCGAACGGCAAAACACCAAGTTGTCACGTCTGGAGGAGCAGGAGACAGCTGAGACAGGTCGCTCTGTCAAGACACTTGTGGAAACTGTCTCTAAAGATTCAGCACAACTGGAGTTAAAAACAGCAGAGCCCAACAACAGCGCTGGACTGCATCCACAGGTTCCAGACATTCACAGAACTGGTGCAAAGTGTGTTCCTGGTGGCCCAGCCGACCCCCTGAGTCCTGGGATTGGGTACCACAGCACGGGGGCGCTCCGGGTGAAGCCAGGACGCGGAGAACCAACCCTGTCCCTGTCCTGCAGTGACAAGATGGCCCACTGGACAGTGTTAGGCTTCCAGGGAGCGCTCCTGTCCCATTACCTACAGGACGCACTCTACTTCAGCACCATAGTGGTGGGGAAGTGCCCATACAGTGAAGAGGCCATGCAGAGAGCTTTGGTCACAAGGTGAGGAATAATGGTGAAAAAAACTAGCAAGGTGTTAAAGGGATAGTTCAACATTTTGGCAAATTGGCCCATTGCCATAATCCCTAGGTTCGTTACCTTTAATTGTCGGTGCAAGCTATTTTTAGAACAGCAGAGCAGAGCCGTGAGCTGCTCAGAGCTACGCTACGGAGGCTCATGGGATTTCTTGGTTTCCCTCATCAAATACACAATCCAACAATTCCAAAACGCTCTGGTGGACAAGTTGTGACCTGCACATGAGATAATAACAGAACGTTACCAGACAGAGTTGTTTTAGAGGTAAATGCAAAACCGCTGATGCACGTTGCCTTCAGGGACAGTTTTTAAGCAAGCAGACTCTGTATTACCTCGAAAACAGCTCAGTTTTGTAACGTTCCGTTATTATCAATCAATCAATCAATCAATCAATCAATCAATCAATCAATCAATCAATCAATTTCTTTATTTCGGGCATGTCAATTTAAATCATCATCATCACACTATCATCTTAGTTCAAATAATACAATACACATGGCCGGGAGCGTCTGTTTGTGGATGGGGGGGGGGGGCTGCTCTTCCACTTCCCTACAGCGTTAACAGTGTGCAACATCAGCTAACGTTACCTTATGAATGGAGTCCACTAATGTCAACGAACAACCGACTCCAACACAAAAAAACACGCAAAAGTTCAAAAACAAAACAGAAAAAACATTACGGTAGTTTCATCAAGTGAAGCCCATTTGGCTGAACAGGAGTGTGATGGACATCCGGGAAGAGTTTTGCAAAATCAACTGATAATGTATCTGCTTTATAAATGCTATTCAGTCAAACTGTAGTCCACCACGGCCTGACCTCCACATGTTAGTGCATTGGAGAGTTGAATATAGTTGGAGGTTAAACTATAATAACAATGCAAGTTTAGTTACCTGTTTGGACTTTCAGCATGATCAGTTACAGTAGACACGTTCAGGGTCGTGTAGTCAGACTGGTGGTGACTATAGGGACAAATGCACTGCCACTTTTCTCTTTCCATGCTGTTACTGTACCTCACCATCAGGCTCTGCTCTGCACTGCAGATGAAGCCCATTTAAAACTCTGCTGTGTTCTGCTGACCCTGAGACTGTCCTCTTACACTGGGCTGAAGTTCTCTCCCAGTTTGACCTTCGTCAGACTGTTTTGAACAAGTGACAGGATAAAGAAGCTGAAGGAGTTAAAGGCTGATGAGTGACATAGAGCAACAAGTGTTCATCATGGGATGATTTGAGGATTAAACATCCGATACTCAATATGTTTTATCCTTCTTTGCATCTTACCAAAGTAAAGACAGTGAAAAAGATAAAAACAATCACAAATCACAAACAAATCACAAATCACAAACATCACAAAGTGCTGATTGACATTAGTAAAGCAATGCGACAGCGTATTGTCAAATCTTTGAATGAAGCCAATAACTAATTTAGGTTTTGTGTAGGTAAATGTCAAATTTAAATATGTCGAATATCCACGTTGTCACCATCTACAAGTCCCCGGTAGTTCCTCCTATTTGTAACTCTGTTGGAGTATTGAAGGGATATTTTTTCTCTCAGATGTCTTAAACATAGTCCTCATGTGCCATCCAGGTGTTCCCACGTCTCAGACCTCCCTGCTGGCTTCTGTGTTTGTCCACCAGTGCTGCTCCAATCCAGCCTGGAATTTTCATTTAGCCAGGCTCAAACTGTGCTGCAACACCAGGCTGGACAGGGACGCATCTCCCCCTGTGGGGCAGGTAAAACACACACACACACACACACACACACACAAAACAAAAAACAGTTTATCCAGTGAAGCCCATTTGTCTGAGTAGGAGTGTGACGAACCTCTGGGAAAAGTTTGTTAACAATATTTCAGCCGTAAAAATGACTTTCAGTCAAACTGTAGCCCTCCATGACCGGACCTCCACATGTTAGTGCATTGGAGAGTTGAATATAGTTGGAGATACATGTTATGGTTAAACCGTCTATAATAACAGTCAGTGCAAGTTGAGTTACCTGTTTGGACTTTCAGCATGATCAGTTAGACACATTCTCACACACACACACACACACACACACACCGAGTACTGTAACTAGAAACTGTGTTCTTGGATTGTGCCAATGGACCAAGATATTGTTGACTGACTATCATCAGTATGATCTCCAATGGCCACATATTTGGCTTGTTTTCCTACTCATGTACAAAGTTGTTTAAATTACCGTAAAATTCAGAATATAAGTCGCACTGGTATATAAGCTGCAGTCTATTTTTGAGGGCCTCAAACTGGGAAAACAAGGTTTTCTATTGCTATTTGGTAATAAAAACATTATACAGGTTCCACATGTTTCTGTGCTGCGGTGTAGCTCTTTCTTGTTATTTTATATTTAAGTATATTTTTTGGCTTTTTTTTTGCCTTTATTTGACAGCACATAGTGAGATAGACAGGAAAGGGGGAGGCAGGGCGGTGCGTGGCGCAGTGGTTAAAGCGGCCGCCCCATGTAGAGGCTACAGTCCTCAACGCAGGCGTCCCCGCGTTCCTGCATGTCATTCCCCCTCTCTCTGCCTCCCCCTTTCCTGTCTATCTCACTGTGTGCTATCCAATAAAAGGCAAAAAGGCAAAAAAATATACAAAAAAAAGGAAAGGGGGAGGCAGAGAGAGGGGGAATGACATGCAGGAAAGATCTGCCCGGCACGGGATTCGAACCGGGGACGCCTGCGTTGAGGATTGTAGCCTCTACATGGGGCGGCCGCCTTAACCACTGCGCCACGCCACGCACCGCCCCTGTTATTTTATATTTAAAAAGAAAAGAGATCGCGGGGTAATTAAACACTGTACATTTAGGTGCATAGCGTTTATTAGTGTTCCATGCGCACGTGTGTGTGTGCCTGCCAGCGCCTGCTCGAGAGAGAGAGAGAGAGAGACCGAGTCCAGCAGGAGGAGGAGGGGCTGACTGACAGAGATGAGAGACGGTGGTTTAAAAAAAAAAAAGACCCATAACAGTAATATTATTTTATGTTGGAGACTATGGCGGGCCCAAATGAGTCTCGTTAATTACCGTCATCGGAAACGCCGTTCTGCCCGCGTGGTCGTATGTGGATACAGGACGCATTGCCGCTTACACCTGTGTTCACACACATGTGGTCACAATGTGACCCCGACCGCCTCCAGGAGGTGGTTTGGCCCATCGGATCACAATCCGTTCTCAATGCACCCTGGTTGCCTTACTTTCAAGTGGTCCAGCTCTATCTGACTGCAGTCTGATCACTGAGAACGCATGTTAATACCAGTTTTAAACAGGGTTGACAATTACCTTGGTCTATAGTTCGCACCGGTGTATAAGCCGCACCCAATTTTTTAGATGAAAAAAAAGGAAAAAAAAGTGCGACTTATACACTTATTTGTAATGTGAAATGAATATTACATTTGCCCTGCCTCAGTCTCACGTGTTAGTGAAAACATTCTGACCACCTGCCTCGCATTGTGGCTGTGGCCCATGGAGGCCTGGACTCCACCAGACCTCTGGAGGTTTGCTGTGGTATCTGGCACCGAGACGTGAGCTCCATGGCTGCTCTGACTCGCTGTCAGCTGTGTAGTGTATTATTAAACTATTAAATCAAAGAGCAGGCAAATGAGTCTCCAGCTGAGAACAGCAGCAGCCTGTTATTAACTCTACATCAGGTCCTGTGCACCCTGTGATGTAGACTACAAGTAAACCCTCCATCTTGAAGATCATTATGTTCATCATTGTTGAGGTTGTAGTGTGTCCTGTTGTTAAACTGTATTGCATTACAGATGTATTTTAGTTATTTAGCTTCAGTGGTATTGGCAGATTTGACTGCAGGTGGTCCAGGTATGTGTTTAGGACAAAAATGGCATAACTATTTATTAGGGCCGGGACTTTAACGCGTTAATTACGATTTAAAAAATTAACGCACTTTAATCGCACTTATTAAATTTTTTTTTTTTTTTTTTTTTTTTTTTTCCAATTTTTTTTTTCTCACGTGTGTCTACGTGCGGTCCGCCCGCACGCGAGAGAGGCGGCAGTTTGAGAGGCTGACTGGCAGAGATGAGAGCTGGTGAAACGCTAGCATGGTTATTTAACACACCATCTCTGATCTCTGCCTGCACATAAATAGCCTACACAGACACGGGCGCACGCTAAATGCGCTATATAGCGCTAATTGCTCAGCTGCAGCGCTATATCTATGACCTGTCACTGTCACAGGTGCAGCTCATCTCATTATGATAGGACTTCACCCTCAGAGCTCTGTCTTCAGACTGTCCTGACCTGTCCCTGAACATCACACAGGGACAACATGGAGCTGCCTGTGTGATTGGTTACTGAGTTTTATTAATGTTTACATCAGGCTGAGTTCAACAAATCAGTTTATGCTACTGTGATTTAAGTAGCCTAGTTAAATACTACAGTAATCATCATAGTGTATTGGAAGGAAAGACCATTTAATCTGTATGTATCAAATATTGATTAATCGATAATTTGCATCCCTAGTCTGTTGGTCTTGGTTATTTACCACCTTGAATGCTTAAGCTTATGTATTCAGTCATTCAATGGTATACTAAAATCCATGTGAAAAAAAAAATGCTTCTCACTGTTCTCAGGTCAAATATTTATGTGCGATTAAAATGCGATTAATTGCGATTAATTAATTACAAAGCCTCTAATTAATTCAATTAATTTTTTTAATCGAGTCCCAGCCCTACTATTTATCTATCTATTTGACTGTATTTAATTAATAATTTATTAATACATTACCCATCTACACCTGCTTTTATTAGTTGCTGCATTTTTGTTTCAATATACTAATCAGTAGTGGTCCAAGCATCAGTAAAATACGTACATACTGTATATACAGTAATAGCATTTTTCCAAAAGGAATTTATTTTTCATTTATTTAAAAGAATAGTTCACCCAAAATTGAAATTTCACTAATTATCTACTCAACCTCATGTGGACTAAGGGCTGGGAGAAGTTTCAGAGTCCTCCGTGGCTTCTCTGAGTTACAGCGGGCCTCCGTGCAGCACTGCATGTCCATATAACGGTTGAGAACGGAGCTCAGTTTTCTTCATCCAAAAAGACACACCAAAATACATCCCAATACCTCCATGCTGCTCGTCTGTAATGTTTGTCTTGTATTGAAGCCCGGCGTCAGTAATCGCACTGACGCCAACGCAAATCTCGCGAGATTTGGACGGACCAGGAAGAGGAGCTTCCGCTACAAACAAGCTTGAAATATAGACTTATTTAATTTTTTTCGGAACAATTTCGCATTTTGGGGCTTCAATACAAGAGAGACATTACATACGAGCAGCATGGAGGTATTTGGATGTTTTTTGGTGTGTCTTTTTGTTACGAAGAAAAGTGAGCTCCGTTCTCAACCGTCATATGGACATGCAGTGCTGCACGGAGCCCCGCTGTAACTCAGAGAAGCCATGGAGGACTCTGAAACTTCTCCCAGCCCTTAGTCCACATAGGGTGAGTAGATAATGAGTGAAATTTCAATTTTGAGTGAACTATCCCTTTAAGCATTTATTTTTCGTTTCCCTATTTATTCATTTATTTACGCGTTTATACATTTATTTATTCACACATGCAATTATTGTGTTCATAGACATTTACTGGGTTTTTGACATTGTCTTGTTTTCTTGTGGTTCAGCCATCAGCTGGTGTAATGTCAGTGAGCAGCCACTAGATGTCACTGCCAACGGCTACAAACATGGAGTCACAAAGAAAGCCTTTGGTACAGCCAAGGCCAGGTAGAGCCGACCCACTATGTCTCTGTTTCAGGCACTTTATAACCATAAACTTTAGTGTTAGACCTAATATTAAGCGGTATCTCTGTGATCTTGTGTCTTCAGGTCTCTTTTGTGTAAGCTGGAGCTTTTCCACTCCTTCCTGTCTCTGGTAGCAGCCACCGACCCCTCAGCACTCCCCAGCTCTCTCAGGTGAGAAACAATGGGCTCTTTCATGATCTAACTCTGCTTTGAAACGGCTTCAAACTAAAAGTGAAAAACCTCCGAGTCTGATGCAGATCTCCCACCGATGATCTGGCTCTCATCAGTTTGTCCTTTTCAGTATGTCTCGTCTCGTCTGCTGCTGAAGTGTGTCCAGTCAACACAACAGTGATGCAAATTACCATCAGCAATCAGTGTGTGTGTTATGTCACAGTCAGGCTGACATATTGCCTCCAACAGAAGTCACGGTCTGAGCCTAAGCTTCAATGATAATGTCTCATATTCTTGTCAAAAAACTCATATTCTGAGATTACACAACAGGTTGTATCTGTGTGTGTGCATATGCATTATGTATATATATAGGTGTGTGTGTGTGTCTGCTGTCTTTCTCTCTGTGCACCTTTGTATGTGACAGTGCTCACATTTCATCTGTTAGACGCCACCTGTGCATCCCGGGCTGTCCCTGTGTGTGTGTGTGTGTGTGTGTGTGTGTGTGTGTGTGTGTGTGTGTGTGTGTGTGTGTGTGTGTGTGTGTGTGTGTGTGTGTGTGTGTGGTGTGTGTGTGTGTGTGTGTGTGTGTGTGTGTGTGTGTGTGTGTGTGTGTGTGTGTGTGTGTGTGTGTGTGTGTGTGTGTGTGTGTGTGTGTGTGTGTGTGTGTGTGTGAGAGAGTGTGTGTGTGTGAGAGAGTGTCTGTGTCCATGTCCGTGTCTGTCCAAAGGAAGAACAGAGTTCTCTCTGTTCGTCAGCATTTCAACAGATAACCTGATCCCAGGCAGGTCCGTCTTGGTCCACACATGGAACAACAAAACACACACTCACACACACTCACACTCCCAGCTCCAGCACACAATGGTAAGATTTTGCTACGAGAACAACTGGTGAAGAGTTTTGTGTCTTGACACAAACAATGTTAAACACAGCAGTATGACACTTTTGTGCACATTTTCCTCTAAATGCAGCAACCGTGTAATCTGATTGTGGGTTGGCTCATGCTAATCTGTCATAGAAAAAGGACATTTGTTACTAATTATGTTACGTCAGGTTAGGATGCCTGGTTAAATTACTACACATGTTGTGATAATCTACTCATGAATGACACAGATGAAACCTGCTGATGTTTGTATTGGTGGTTTGTGATTTAACATTTGAGGTGGAATTTAAATGCAGTAGATATTTCTTCCCAGCTCTGTATACTTTTTTAGTTTAATAAAAGACACCTGCACCTATGTATTGCAATATAGTTACAATATAAACAAAACAAAATCTAATGTGTTAAATAAAGGAAAGAAACAACAAACCAAAATGTTTTACGTTCAATTAAAATATGTTGAAAATAGTCAAACAAAAATAAACCAGTTTCTGTCAGTGTATTTTCACAAAAAGCTGGGCAACAAGCTGACTAGGGAAGAAGATCATGTTTCCTTTGCAGCCACTCTTGTGATCAAGTTACACCATGATGGCAAAAAGAAAAAAAAAACTGAATCTCAGCGTTGCAGAAGCGCCCTGTCATCCAGCATAATGATCACCCATTCACAAACACTGAAGGAGTCTAATCTTTATTCAAGATCAAATACATGGAGGAGAAGAAGTGCAGTGCTACAAATTCAGAACAAAGCTTCATCATTTACTCACATGACAACAGAAGTGTTCCCTGGAACACAAAAAAATGTGTGTAGCATGTTTGCATGTTTTGTTTTTTAAAGGGACCTTGTGTAACTTTTCCTGTTATCTATTCACGAAAATCGATTATTTGGTTCAAAAGTCTGTTTTTCATTAACCAGTAATCCCCCCCATCAACAAACTGAAGTGTTCCTTTCAGCTCTGAATTAGCCGTTCATATCATTCATATCTACATGGAGTGGGTAAGATCGGTGCTGGCTGCCATGTGGTGTCGCCATGTTTTTACGTTCAGTGGCAGCGTGACGGTAGGAAACCACGGAAACTCAGCGGAGACACCGGAGCTGTCGGCTCAGGTCGAGGTGGCGTCTGTGAAAAGTCACCGTGGTAACGCAGTGAGGAGGAATGGAGCATTACACTGATGCTGCATTCACCTGCAGTCGGGCAGACGGCCGTCGCTAACAAACCAGATGTCGCTAACAAACCAGATGGTAAAACGTGGGTCAGGTAAACAATACCACATCGCCATGACAACATACTGTCACGTGTATTGTTTTGCCTTGTGCTGACAGACCACTTGTTTACATAGAGGCTTGTTTATGCCGTTATGTGCAGCGGCTGTCGTCCGTCTGCCGTCTGCTCAATTTTACGTGAATGCAGCATGAAAAATACGATTGAGTTGCTTGCGATATACAACCACAACGCTAGATGGGAGGAATTCCTACACAATGTCCCTTTAAGGTGCAGTGAATTGAGCCATTACATTTCTGCTTGACCTTATGCAATCAAGTTGGAGTGCAATATACTATTGATAATTCAAACCTCTATTAGCTTTGTTGACTTTGTTATTACAGCAAGATGATTCATTCAAATGATCATGTCACAAGTAGCAAAGTGTGAGCAATAACTGGATTCTTACCTTTTGTGTGTGTGTTTAGGGGAACAGGGCTGCAGACCTACTGGGACTACAAGCAGGCGTCGCAGTCATACCAGCAGGCCTGGCAGCAGCTCCACAGCCAGGCCTTCCCTCTGTGGCCCCGCAGCAGCAGAGACCTCCTGCTCTTCCACTGAGATCCTTCTCTCCTGAAATGACTGCAGATGAAATGCTCCAATTATGATGGATAAAATGCAAAATTAACTACTTTGCCAAAATAGGACACTTGTTTGAAAAGCCTGTGAAATAGAAGAACCATACTGTAGACGTGCTGGTCTGTCAGAAATACATAATGGTCTTCATCATGTAAGGCTTAATAAAATGACTGGTCTCATTTCCTAACATCTGTTGGGTCAGCTGGCTTGAGGTCTGGATAAATATTGTTTGGCTATATTTGACTCTCCGCAGCTCAGGATTTTCACCACTGGCAACCACAGGACACTCTGCGCTGTCCTGCTGTTTAAGGAGGTTGATGACCGTTGTGTCATTGTCCTCAGATGATGCTTTTATTTTCACAGTCCGTGTGTAACATGTTGTGACTGCAGCTGCAAACACAGCAGGATGTATGTCTGCAAGCGGACAATGAATGCCCTGCGACAGTCTAAGCAGCGTTTCCAGTGCAGGTTACAGCTGACTCCAGTCCTGTGGGAAATGCAACTCACTCATGAAGACAAAGAATGAGCTGAACCTGCATATACGCCACACATTAATGTAGGGACTGAGGAGCAGTTGTGTTTCTGCTGTAACTCAGCAGATTCCACTAGCCTCAGTTCAGCTTGGCTAACACCTAGCAACATGTCACAGATTATGATCAGGATGTCTTTCATTGTAATGCCACTCTCACTACTCACAGATGCAGAATTGAAATTTGATATATTTCCATTAACTTGAATATTTTTCAGGCAACATTTTATGTGTTCAAAGGGACTGTATAATGTCTTGTGTGGCTCACTGTTGGATCAGAGTATTAGCTGCTTACAGCTAATACTCTCTTTCATTTTCTCTCTACTACACTGATCCAAATAATTGGACAAATTCAGTTTAACCTGATGATGGTGCTAGAGGAAAACACAGTGGATCTTGGTAACACGCATACTGTTTGTTGAGACGGTGCATTCAGGGCCCAATGGTGAGCTCAGTGACAACAAACAGGCAAAAACTGGTTGCACGATGTTTTCTTCAGGTCTACAGGGAGAAGAATTAAGCATGGTGATGATGTCATCAGAAATTTTACCGATTGTTACAAACTGGGGTCACGTGGTTTGAACAATGTGGGTCACATAACAAACTGGGAGGGTCTAATCATGGATGTGTGGCACATTTAGCAGTGAATTTGCCACTGTTACTGTCATCTTCTGTAACCAATAAACACGTTATTAGAGAAGTTTATATAAGAACCTCTCACCTTACAGATCGTCTCAGGTCTAAAGTGAAGTTCTGTGGTCAGCTCAGTGTTGACAGCACAAGCCTTTTATATTACAGGTTGATGCCAGTCTTGTGGGGCCTGGAGCGATACTGTTGCAAGCTGAGGCTGCAGCTGCAACTACTATGTTATTGAGAAGGAGACTCCTGCATTAGTCTGGGGGTTACAGCATTTTGCTCTCTGCAAAATCGTCAGAAGGTATTGGCTTTTCTGACTAGCTGAACTGTAGAGGGTGATTTCTGTCATTCTATCTATACCGTTAAAAAAGAAAATGTTGGTACTCTGCATTCTGGAATTGATACGATTGTGATTTGTGAGGTTGAACTCTCTGGAAATTTGGCAGAGTACCTGGTATGTATCTGTTGTTACGCATGTGGGTTGGTTTGACGAAGCCCTCCAGCTCTTCTGTGGATTCTTTGTGTGCTGGTATTCTCTTCCTGGATCCTTGCCAATGAGAGGGACACAGTTGCTGTATGATGTCATGCACCTGGGCAGGCTGGGTTCAAGTCTATACATTCTCACTATGTCCTCCCCACCACACCTTTCATACACACAACACTGCATTGTCTATTGACAGATTTCTGAATTGTGTTAAAGGGATAGTTCACCCAAAATTCAAATTTCACTCATTATCTACTCACCCTCATGTCGACTAAGAGCTGTGAGAATTTTCAGAGTCCTCCGTCCCTTCTCTGAGTTACGGGGGCGTCCGCGCAGCAGTATTTGTCCATAATGGTTGTCAATGGATACCAACTTTCTTCGTCCAAAAAGACACACCAAAAAACATCCAAATACCTCCACACAGCTCGTCTGTAATGTCCCTCTTGTATTGAAGCCCCGACATGAGAAATTGTTCCACTGGTCAGTGCAAATCAACGCGAGATTTGCATAGACACAGGAAGAGCAGTGAACTGAGACACTGGGAGCTTCCGCTACAAACAAGCTTAAAATATAGACTTATTTAAATTTTTTCCGAACTATTTCTCATGTCGGGGCTTCAATACAAGAGGGACATTACAGACGAGCAGTATGGAGGTATTTGGATGTTTTTTGGTGTGTCTTTTTGGACGAAGAAAGTTGGTATCCATTGACAACCATTATATGGACAAATACTGCTGTGCGGACCCCCCCGTAACTCAGAGAAGGAACGGAGGACTCTGAAAATTCTCACAGTCTTAGTTGACATGAGGGTGAGTAGATAATGAGTGAAATTTGAATTTTGGGTGAACTATCCCTTTAAATTAAATCTGAGATAGATTGACAGCTCCTTAATGTCAGTGCTCAGATAAAGATGATGCGTCTGTATGTTCTGTACAGTAAGTGACTATTGATCTTAAGGGTGTAGCTTTGATAAACAAAGTTTATTTTATGTATTTTCTACCTTTAAATTAATTAAGTATTTGAAGTTTTGACTGTAAAGCTTTCATGTGTATTTGCAGGCGATCTGCACCCAGCAACTATGATGTTAAAACAGGGGACTGGTTTTAACCTTCAACGACCTGTATAGTTGTTTGTATGGAAAATAACTGAAACAAATCAAACAAAGTTTTTAAATCAAATTACTTATCTCTTAAAATAGGCCACAGATATACTCCAATCAATCATGTTAATGTTAAAACCAGTCCACTGGGTTAATGTTGTGGTTGATCAGTGAACACTTATGTTATTGCATAGTGAGAAATGCATTGCATTAGAAATCACTTTGTGTGCTCATACATTTTACACATGTGCAGAATAAAAAAAGAAAAGAAGGTGTAGTGAGTTGTACTGGCTACCTTAAACCTTAATGAGACGGAAACATTTCATTTTACATTCATTTTTATTGGTCAGGTCTTCCAGCTACCTTACCTACTCAAACATCTTAATGACAAAATCCCATTATGTCATTAAGATATATTTAATGATCAAACAACACTGATGAAATAAAACAATCCTCAATATCACAGCATTTCATCAGGATATTACACATCTACAAACCATGTTTAAAAGCCTGAATCAGCATTGTGGTGCACACACACATGAACACTTGGATGGCTTGGGGTCAAGTGTGGAGACACCCCGGACATGCTGCTCTGATTCAGCACCAAAGACTACAGCCGAGTCCTCTGAGTGAAGAGATGGAGGATAACAGTGGGTCTTCACACCCATCATCTGTCGCCAAAGAGCCAACACTTGACTTCAAATATTGTGTTTTTTGAACTGCAGTGATTCTTACTGTGTCCGGATCACCTTCATCAGAGGGTCAAATATTTAAGTCTCATGACACAGAGAGTCCAGGGACATAAGGTACCGTGGTATAATAACGCTCCTGTTTTGAGTGATGATGGACCTGTTTATAATGTGCTGATGACTCACAGTGTTTTAGCAGCTCAAGTGAAACTTCAACACTGATCTGTTCACTAAGTTGGACGACTGTGAGACCAGAGGACAGACAGAGCAGCCACCTCCATCTTTGTGTTCTCAGTGTAAACAGCTGTTTTGTAGTAGAGACTCTACTTTGGTGCTCCACACTGAATCAGTGGATAGCCTGCTCCCTCTGCTTCTGCTGCAGGAGGATGTTTCTTACATTTCCCAGAATGCCTTTACAAATCAACCTGTTGATGATGATCACAGTGCTGCTTGTCATGTGTCAAAACTGCCCTTCTTGAGATTGGCTTCAAACAAGATACATTTACACACCCATAACACTTAGAGAGACACTGGATTAAATTTGAAGTGGGGATGTTGTCCACCTGCTGAATTTAAACCCAGTATACTGTGATCTACCTACTGTGAGAGCTGGATGGCTGCAAATGGAGAATGAAATCTGATCCGTTGGACTAATAGAGAGGGGCAAATAAACATATGAGCAACAGCAGAGAAGAAACGTGGGAGGTTATGTGAGAACAGATGAAGTAAAGAGAAGATGGGGAGCTACACTGCAAAAACTCAAAATCTTACCAAGAATATTTGCCTTAATTCTAGTCAAAATGTCATCTCTAGTCAAAACAAATCTCATTCTACTTAAAATAAGACTCACCACATTAAAAAAGTAGCTTGTTTTGAGACACTTTTTTACTTCTTTCAAGCACATTTTCACTTGAAATCATCTGATAGCGGGGCACGTTTTTCTTTCTTATTACAAGCACAAAAACTTCCTTTCACTGGCAGAGTTTTCTACTTTTCTACATTTTTAGGTGATGAGTCTTATGTTAAGTGGAAAGAGATTAGTTTTGACCAGAAATGAGACATTTTGAGTTTTTGCAGTGTATACGGCGAAGAACAAAAGAAAATTTGGTTTATCATAAAACCTTAGCAAACGGGGAAGAGATGCTCTGACCAGTGTTGAGCAGCAGGTGCACTGTAACTGGGAGGATACAGGCTGTCATTCACTGGGCTGGATGTGCGCACAAGGGCCACACTCGGATCTAAACGCCCTGACCAGAGGGATCAAAGACGTGGTGCGGGCAGCGGTGACGTCTCTCAGTCCCGGTCCCAGACTTAGCTTAGACTAAAACCCTAACCCTAAGCAGCCAGGTACTGGACAGAACAGGAGCGCACTGGAGGAAAGACGTGCGTCGTGCGTAACGGCGCTGAAAGGACTTGAAAAACTGCTACAGCTCGCTGGAATGACCCAGTGGTGAGGAAATGCAGAGATGAAAGAGCTTTTGCCCTGGCAGGTACTAACTCAATAACCGCAGCTAAACAGCCGTTGATGTGAAGAGCCAAATACAAATATACATCCATAATGTGATTAATAATTCAGCTCAACACGAACATCTGAGTTGTTGTTTCAGGTTTGGTCATTCACATTCGAGTGCTATTTTGCCCGTTTGAGAGACGCAATCCTCGGTGGTTACTAGATCAGCTCCAACCTATTTGCGCATGGAATCAAGTTTGCATACGTTTGCAAACCTTTAGTAAATCAGGCCCTTTGAGTTTACAGCTGTTCTGGGGCCAATTTCACAGAGATCTGTCAGACCCTAACCACCCTAACACTAGCCATATGTGACTCAAAAACATAAGATATAGCATATCCCATACTAACCAACCACTAACGTTTTCTTTTATTATCCAATAAATAAAAAGTCTTAATTTACCCAGAATTCACTGTGCCTCAGTCTGACTTGAAATAGTCGATCTCCACCCACTGGTTCCACACCCACAACATGGTTTCAGTGTATCTCAGTCTCATGTTAGGAGGCCTATATATTGTCCACTGCAATATTTTCCTTCTTCATTAACAAGAATATCACAACAAAGCACAACTCATGTTATGTCTGTCAGGTCAAAATGGAGTAACAAACCTTTTTCACCATGGAATTAATAACATGAACAATAACTCTGTCACAATTAGATCAACCACTAATGATGATGTGTATATTTTAGACCTGGGGAACTATAATGAATGTGACCATTGATAACATCATTAGTTACATCTGTGTTCAACAAGTAAAAACATCCACAATGAAGAGGGATGATAAGCTACACATGTTCCTGGAGGCTGTGGGGAGAGGCATTCTGGGACATGGAAATGGCAGCTGAAGTGAAGGTGGACACTGCAGGTTGCGGGAGATTTTTTAACATCTCATCTCAGTCTTTCCTGAACAGAATAAAACAGATTAATAATAGAAGATGAAAAAGTGAGAGAGTCATTTTACTTTTAGGCCATAAATTTTCATTCAGGAGAAATATCATAGGCGCGTTTCCACTGCAGGAACTTCGGGGTAATTTTACGGGGCCAGCCCCATTGGTGCGTGTCTCCACTGCAGGAACCTCCCCCACAGGGCCGCTTACAGGAACTTTTACGGGGCCGAACTGAATCCCTGCCTGGGGGTAGGTACTCGGATCGGCCCTGAAGAAGTCCTGGTGGGGCTTGAGGTTTACTCTGTGCTCATTGGTCAGACTGAAAGCAGGATCATGTGACGCAATAAGATGCATTTTTACAACCCAACGTTACTAAAAACGGAAAAACGGCCGGAAAAAGGAGAGAATAACTCAGTAAAAGACGAGAGTAACAGTAGGCCTGGTAAAAAAAAAAAAAAGAGAGTGGTAAATAGGCGATCGTGGGATTACGTGACGATCGAGATGGACTTTTTTTTTTTTTTAAGAAAGCGTCTATACTGACAGAAAAAAACAACAACAAGAGCAGTAAAAAAAAAAAAAAAAACGCTGCACAACGACCACGCAATGATCGAAACTGTTGCACGTCGCCATGAGACCCCGGTGGGTCCTGTCTGCAGTGGAGACACGGCCACCGAGAGGGCCGAGTGATAGGACGGTTCCTGTAGAAGTTCCTACCCCCTCCTTTTACCAGGAACTCCTGCATTGGAAACATGGCTCATGATGTAGCACAATAACCTTCAAGGAAAGTGTTAAGAGTTCACAGATAGTCTGAACCTGGGTGGTGCTGATGTCTACTCAGCCAAAATGATGTGCAGATACATGGCAGCTACCAGTGAGCAACACTCAGAAACTGGTGCTGGTCCCTGACCCTGAGCAGGATGCAGCCTACAATCATCCACCGCCACAACAGCCTCAGCTGCCTTCTGTCTGTCACACGCCTGTTGTAGTGCTGAGTGTACCTGTGGGTTTTTTAAATGACACACACGATATGAAGAGCCATACAAATACAACCTAATGTGATTAATGATTCTCAGTCACATGATTATAGGATTTCTCTCTCATTCCAGCTCAACACAAACATCTGAGACAAACATCTGGACTGACAGAAACTAAAGCCTGTTTATGTGATGTGTGATATGTGCATGTGTGTCAGAGCCTGAAATGAGCTTTGTCTTTTGTCTTTACTGATATTGATACTGAACTAATGATGACTGACATGCCAATAAAGTGTTATAATTAATTACTCTGTAATTATTACTCTTATCTTATGGCAGTGTTTAAGATATTTCTCTCCACAACTGACCTTTGAGCCTTATAATTATAACAAAAATACTGTTAACCGTCAAATTCAAACATTTCTTGACACTTTTGGTATCAAAACTCAAACTCATAAATTACTTTGCTTCATTTGCGTAACACATGTAAAGGCCAATGTCTGAAAAATTGTGCACCAGCATATTTCGGGCCCTACTGTATGTGTGTGTGTTTGTGTGTGTGTGACAGAGAGAGACTGATATTCAGATAAGCATTAACCACATGTTGTATGAAAGGCTTTGCTGTAACCAAAGGTATTTTCTCCACTGTAGGCCACGTACAGGAAGCCGTCCTCATCCTTCTCCTTGTCGTAGAGCTGCCCCATAGTCAGACTGCAACACACACAAGGACAACTGGTCATATTTTATCTTTAATATGGTGCTCTGAGCACAGGCATGTATGCACAATGGATGCTGCACAAACAGTAGTCATAAACAGGAGCTGTGTTTTTCCAGGATAAAAAGCTCTGTGAAAGGATCTACATAAATATAATTATGAGTTTTGTCATCAGTTACTTAGACTGGTAAGAGGTTGAGGCTGGAAAGAGGATACGTAATGTGAAGTAGGCTAAAAATGAACCTGACCCTGTGGTAGTCAGTCTGCTTTGTATATTTTTAATAAAATTCACCTTCATTGGTCTCAGAGGGAGGGAAAGGGTGAAAGCAGGATAACACATTCATATGATAAATGATTACATAAGAATGAACATATTGAATGGTGAACATAATTCACCTTCACTGGTCTACACTATATAACAACAGCATATTGTATATTATTTTATTAATATCCTATTAGAAGGACATGTGACATGAATATCTTATAAGTAGCTAGTAGCAGCAGCATGATATTTGATATAAATACCAGTTTAATTTAGTAAGTACAGTAATGTGAGTTGTAACAATTCCTTCTAACAACAAAGTATTTTCCACCATGTAAATATTCAATCTATTCTAAACTATCACCATTTTATGTAAATAGGGATAAACCTAATTAAAATATAATGATTCTTCACTTCAGGTGATTAGATATTAATGAAAATACAATTATCATTATCATATTTTATTTCTTGTCAACTTCAACAGTGGCACTCTTTTCCTATCTTTTAGTGTGACTGGCAGTCGTCTAATGTCATTACGTTGAAAGGCTTTTGGAGCAAAGTCTCCGACCACAAACAGCATCAAAACAGGATCTGATTTCATGATCATTGTTACGGCCGAAAGGGTTTGGCCTTGTTTCTCTCTCCTTGTTTCCCTTACAGCTCCACCCAGGCCCGGATTGCAGAATGAGATCCACCTGGTCGGGCTTGAGAGACTAAAAGTCCTAGAGGCAGAGGCAGTGTGCATGGGGACCGCTGGGCTTGCCTTCCTCTCTGCTTGGTTTTTGTTTGCTGTAGTTCATGTCCTGTGTTGATTGTGTCACCCTTATGTTTACTAAACCTTTTCCTATTTTTATTAGTGTCTTTGTGTGGATGTTTGGGGGTTGTCAGTTATACCCCTTAGGGCATAACAAGACCAAGAGATTGTTTTGGAGTTGTTGGATATTTGATGAGTTTTGAGGGAAAGGCGAAAGTACCATTCGCCTCCATTGTGTTCGCTGAGCAGCTCACGTCTCTGCCTGGCCAATCTAAAAACAGCTTCCACCGACAATTAAAGGTAATGAACCTAAGAACTGAATGAACCCCTAAGAATATAGGGATTATGGCAATGGGCATTTGAGAAAATGTTGAACTATCCCTTTAAGAGCTGTAGATGTATTGATGCAATAGTACAATTCCAATAAAACAAAGCTGTGGGAAACAGGTCAGATTACTCATATGTACTGTAGGCCTTGTGTGTCATCAGCACAAACAAAAAGGTGTGGCTTCCTCCTCTTTTCACATGAAGATCCATTACTGACACAGCACAGATGAACAGATAAACACACTGCACTTAAGTAGGTCTGAGCTTCACCACACAGCCTAAGAAACCCCTTCGCTGAGAGTTACACACCCACTAACAGGCTGACAGAGATATTGACAGGTTAACAAATTCAATAAGAATATCAGCACATAGGAATACAAACCTAAATACATCATACAAACAAACAATACTGATACAGATAACGGAATGTTTTTGTAAAACATAACATAACAAAACAAAACAAAAATCCAAATGCACTGGACACACCAAACACAATATTTTAGAGCAGGGAAACAAATGAACCTGTAAGTCTCAGTGAGTGCCACAACAGCAGCCACACTCATGTTTCATTATAAGCAATGTTATTGGCAGTTATACAACAAGTAGTTCCGACCAAGCAATCTGATTGGTCAATAAGACATTTAGAACGTGCTCAAATCAGCATTACAGCACGGCTGACTCATCACTGAAAATATTACTTCGCCATGTCATGTTGTTTACACATCTCCATGGCAACATGGACTTTTCCCCCTTTTATTTTGAAAAACGTCATTTATTACTCGTGAAAATAAATCACAAACTACACTAACCTCCTGTAGGTTGTTCCTGACAGCTGCCAAAGTCACATTTATAGAACAATTATTTTATTTTATTTTTTGTTAATATATTGTAAACTTCCCCGTTACAGCCGAGAGGATTATCTCCCTCCCATGTGTGTAACGTTACAAAGTCGGAGAGACACGAGTTGTGATCGCGGTGAATATGTTTTTTAAAATATGGCCTGGAGCTGAATATTTCATTGGATAAAACGGAGGTGATTACCTGTATGTTTCTCTCTCTCCCTCTCTCTTGCTTGCGCCTTTTGGGCTTTTAAATAATCTGGAGTAATCGTTTGTCTTTCTCTATCAGCTGTGTCGGCGACACGGCGCTATAACTTCATTTACATGCAGAGTTTGCGGTTGTAGAAGCTACATCTGTGAACGGAAAAAAACGGCATCTTTGTTATAACTTGGGCGAGTTTGTGCAGTGTTGATTTAGTTCAGGAAAGTCCGAGACCGCGTTAAAACATGAACGTCAGCTCAGAGTTCACTCATCTGGGACTAGAAAATCATTTCTGTTGCTAGGTCGTTACTAAGGTTCGGACTATTTGCTGTAGAGGTGAACTAGGTTCCATTACACATAGGAGTCTACTGACGTGACTGATTGTGTTTCAGTTATTAGTCAGACCCCATTTATTTCCATGGAAACGGGAAGCACACTCGCAAAAAATTTTAAATTTTGAGAGCAAAACGTCCATCAACATGAATATTTATTTAATTATACGCTTTATTTTGTTGGTAATTGTTGTATAATCGCAATATTACCCTCGAGGGTGTGCTTAAACGTAATTTGAGCACTTCGGTGATGCTTGCGGACCTCGGCGCAAGCGCCTCGGTCCTGACCGCATCACCGTCGTGCTCAAATGACGTTAAAGCACACCCTCTCGGGTAATATTGCTTAATTTTTGACAGTGTAGTCATCTGTTTGAGGTGCACACATTTTAACCTGCTATGTCAAATTTGCTACATTAATTCCATTAGCTCAAGTTATTTAAAGGTGTACAGAAATGGCCGTTTGTCCCGTTCGTCGCGCCGAGTTGTCGAGCTGCCGCACGAGTTTACCCGAGTAAGGAAAACGAATTTGATTGGTCGTTATCGAGCGGGCGGGATATTCAAAGCTTGGGGCGAGACCGAGCTCGGTGTGTGTGTGTTGTCTCAGACGTTTGATTGACGGATTACGGATCCAATATCAGTGGCTAATGAATCGTGAGCAGGCTGACGTATAATTTGTGCGCCTGCATTATCCAGTGCGGAAAAAAAATACTACACTTTCATCCCGAATTTAATCAAAAATAGAATTTTGCACAAGGTTTGGCCTAATCGTCTGATAGATGATTATTACACTAATGTTAAGACCCACAGTGGGCTCAAATTCAATTTCCTTTTCTGTACAGCTTTAATTGTCACAAGGTGAATGAATCGCTCTTTGAGTGACATTTGAGCTTATCCAAGAGCAGTTTCAAAAGACATTCCCATTTTCATGAAATCAACACCCCATTAAATCGTTCAACAATTGGCCCAGCAGGAAGACTTTGAAGAAATCAAATAAATCCCAAAAGTGCCCAAAGTGTGTCATGGCCATTTAACAGTTGCACATCCTAATACCTGGCTTAAATAAGAACTCACGTGTTGCTACAGATGTGGCCATTGTCCTCATCATAATAATATTGTTAAATCTAAAGCCTTTGAAGTTAAAACATATCACATTCATCATTGGATTAACTGCAAAAGCACTTTTGTGATCCATAAACTTGTATGCCAAACCTTTTACATTGGTCGTACTATACACAGGCTACAAGATAGACTTGCACATACATTAACGAACATAAGTATGCAATCAGGATAGGCAACCAGGGAGACTATGGCTAAACATTTCAAAGAACACCATGGCAAAGACCGCTACTCTCTGTTGTCATAGGCATCGACCATATCCCTGAGATAGATGAAGAGGGGACAGACAGAAATGTCTAAATGAAAAGGAGGCGGAATGGATTTCAATTAAAAGCTACTATGTATCCAGGAATTAATAAGGACTTTGATCTAAACCCTCTTTTGTAAATATGAATTAATATCTCCCCCATAGTTCCCCTGTATTGCTTCTTTTTGTTGTTTCTTTTTCTTTGTGTATATTCTATAAATAAGCGCATGTAATTTCTAGTTTTGAATGTAGTTTTTTTTTCTTGTTCACTGGTAGAACTTTGGTATATTGATGCATTGCTTGACAGTGTTGGGAGTAGCACGTTACAAAAGTATGTATTATGTTGTAACGTAGTAATATAACGCATTACTAAAAAAATGTGATGGAACATATAACATTTCTTCTGTTCTCTTAAGCACATTTTAAAAGAGAACTGTGCCTATGTATCTGCGGTTGGGCAAATTGGATGTTGATAGTCTCCACCCATGTCTAGTGTAGGGCCTCATTTAGGCCACCTGTGAACACTGCTGCTTTATGCCCTGATGGAGGCCACGGAGCATGGCTGAAATATGTTGGTGTTTTTAAATGTTCTGTTAAATATAAAACCTATTAAGTGCATTTGACTGATAGAGTTCTTCTGAACTGAACCACCAACCTGCTCCAGTGCAAACAGTTTTCTTGATCCTATGTTATCACAGGCATCCACACACTCTATATACTAACATTGATGTTATTAAAGAAACTCACTCGCAAAACCATAAGTGACATGCAAAAGTTTGGGCACCCCTGGTCAAAATTTCTGTTAATGTGAACAGTTAAGCAAGTGGAAGATGAAATTATCTTTTACACTTTTATATTCTTTGACCCAGTGTGTCTGCAGTAAACATGGTCACAATTTCTCCTTAAAGCACGATTACGATGACCAGACTATTTTTGCAGAACGTTAATCTGTCAAGGAGAAATTGACCTTTGAGGATATAAATTGTTTTAATAATTAATAATTTTATCCTAATACAACTGAATAACTGGGTCATTATAAGAGTATGAATTTGTGAGTTACAGCCAAAAATATGTTTTGTGACATCACAGTGACATTTGACCTTTCAACTACCAAATTCCAACCAGTTCATCTGTTGAGTCCAAGTGAGTGTTTTAACCAAATTTGAAAGATGGATGTTGAGAACAGAATTATTCAAAACTTTTTTTTGCTACCCTGTTTCAGAACTGCTACAAACAGCAGTTCATCATCTCTAAATTATTTCAACATTGATTCTGAAAATACAGCCATCAGCAAAAAAGCTGCACAGCATCTGAAAGTCCCTACATTGCATTTTACATTGTGCACCACCTGGGCCCCTTGGGAGAGAAGTTTGCTCTCGTTCCATGGCCCAAATAAAATAGTATAATGATACAGAATAGGAAAATACTTTGCTGTCAGGTTTTCACTGTCGTACTGCAGGATGTGGTGTTATAGTGTTTCTCACCTGGATTGAGGGACGGTTTTGTCGACGAATAGGAAGATGGCTTTCTCTGAAGGCAGCTGGATGCGTTTCCTGATGATCCACATGAACTGGGCCACTGTGATGTCAGAGGGCACCAGATACTTCCTCTTATCAATGTCCACTATCTGAGAGCCAGAGACCTTCTCCACTATCACCTGAAGGAACAAACAGAAGGAGCTATTTGTTGATTTCGCTATCATCTATTTATTTGTTTTGAGTTTGGATTACTCAAATCAGTGGTTTTTTTTAATGATACTCTCTTATATATAGTTTTTTTCTTATATTATAGTTTTAAAAAAAAAGAACAAGTGATGGATCCAGCTTAAGACTAGTGTTAAGCTAACAGTACATATTTGCAATGCTCTCTGAATCATGTGGCATTGAGTTATAATTAATAATTATCTCACCTTATTTTCAAACAGGTAGCTGTCTTCATAACTTTTTAAGTCAAGAAACATTGAACAAATACGCACCCCAGCTGTACATCCATCACGTTTTAGTGTCCCCAGAAACACCTTTGTTGCAGCAGAAGTGTTGTCAAATTTATGAATTTGTGTTTTGAATGTCTGAGTGTTTTCTTAAGTTGCAAAGTGTTGAGCCCTCCGGGTCACCGCAGAAATTACAAGAACATTGGAAATACTGTATGTGGGTTGATGTAATAACTAGTTGATAACACTTTGTGTGACAGTGAATCCGAAAGAGGAATAGTCAGCCCAGTTGACTCATCATGGAAAAGCCCTAATTTTGCTGTTATGGAGTTTGTCATTAGGGTCACAGTATATGAACTGGTTTAAATCTCAGTCAATACCTCCCTTATCCTCTCTTCGCCTCCTATAACTGCCCTTCACTCTCCTTTTCTCCATACTCTGTCACTCTGTCCTCTGGACCACCCCCACCTCCTCCACTCACCGGTACTCTGTCAGGATATTTGTTTCGTATTTTGGCTGACTCCACACATCGGTGCTCTGAGGGGGAGACACAAAACAAACAGGAAGTCAGAGATTAAAGGGATGAGTGAGGTCTCTTGGGAGCCTCCTCTTGTACCTTACTGCCAAATACAGCCAAGCCCAGCCCATCACAGAGCCTGGTAGCGGGCCTTACTTTGTACAGTGTGCTTTTAATTTGAAAAATAAATAAATCAAATGAACAACCTTTATCAAGTGATGCTTAATACTTCTGAATGTATCATCATTATCACAGAGGAAAGACAGTTTATCTAACATGTGCGCAGGACCAGATGCAGCAGGCTGACACTGAGCAGAGGCCAGAGAGGGAAGGGTGAGCTGATGGGTGATGAGATGCTTTCATTAGCCCAGATAAGAGGCCTACTTTTAGAAACATCTCCACAGAACAGATAGAAGTGTGTCTTAAAAAAGGAGACTTGAGGTTATCCAAAGAGAATGTGTGAGCTGAGAGCTCAGCATCAGAAATGACACCTATGACACCTGCCCCAGCCATCTCTGAGCATTAAGAAAAATGAAAAGCTCAATTCACAATCCAGGCAAATTAATATTTTCCCTTGGGGTCTCAAAATTATCATGACAGTGGAACATGTTATAAGCCTGAAACAAAAACTGAGGAAACACTTTTCTGTTCATCTATGTGGTGCACTCACTCACTACCATCAACCACATGTCCCGGTTGGAAAATGAAATAGTGTCTTTGGTGAGAGACATATTGTAGGCCTAGTGTTTTGTCCAAATTAAGTAGTACACTCTGAAGCATCTAAGCAATGTCCAACCAGGAGGTTTAATAAAGGCCTGAGAAAACAACATTAATTCTCATACTCTTGCATGCATTTTAAGGATGCAATGTCTCCATAAGAAAGAAGAATGTGTGTCTCAGCCTGTGTTGAACCAACAATGTTAAAGGTGAACCCCATTTTGCCAGCTGGTAATTTCACTTGCAGAAAGATCATGTTAGCGTTTGTTGCTAGGCATGCAAGGTTAACCATTGTGGGTTTACTACAGTTGTCAGTTGTTTTGGGCGCTGTGACAGCATGCATTTCTGCACCTATGTGGGATGACATAGCAAAATCGATGCAGAGGAAGCAGAATAGAGAGCAGGATGCACGGCATGACAAGATCATCCCTGGTTTCATAACAATCCAAACCCCTTTACCGAGGGAATGGTCCTCCTTAAACATCCATTTCATCTTTGCTGGATCCCCGCACTGAGGCGTGATGGTAGCGTGGAGGAGCGGGCGTCTCAGTCTGCGGACACAGCCGGAATAAGGTCCAAAAACACCAGGACAAAAGCGCTCAAGACAAAATGTCAACAGTATCTCTCTATGCGGGGAGCTTCCGACTGTCCGTCTAGCTGGGGGGTGACGTCACTGTCTGACAGAGGTGTGGCGGTGGTGATGGTGCTGCCTTCAGGTATTTCCGGAAACTATCCAAAAAAGTAAAATAAGAAAGGAAAGAGACAATCAGACCCACAATCATTTAGCATGAAAAAAGCTTCGTGTCAGCCGAAATGCTGGAAGATTTCATATAGAATCATAGTAGGCTACAGATTCATAGCCTACTAAAAAAAAAAAAACCTCTTTCTGTCACGATGATCAACCAGATTCTTTTGAGGACAAGTTGTCACAAACAGCATTTGCAATGTCTTGCAAATACTGGTAACAACAGAAAATTACAAAAAATTACACATTAACCACAGTGATACAAAACCGAAAAAGCAGCAGCTCATTCAATCATCTCGACGGAATTCTTCCACTTTCACCGAGGTCCTGAATGCAACACGAGCGCTTCCACTGGCAGCCATGGTAACTGGGAGACGCTAAACTCAGCTTAAATATGGCGCGGTGCATGATGCTTAGCTAGGAGGCTAATCTACGTAGCATGTTAATGCGCTACGCTTTTCCTACAGAACACGGCGTACTCAACCTCGATTGATGGATATTACTTAAACAAGGGTTAATCTGTTCATTTGGTATTTTTGTTTCCCCTAAGAGTTTGTTAACGTTAGCCCAACAGGCGCCTCTAGTCAGTTAGCATAGATGCTATCTTGAACAGTAAGCTAGGCTGACTTGATAACACAACACTGACAGTTGTTGAACGGACGTTGTTTACGTCGTTACCCATGGCTTTCTATGAAGTCTACTCTCACCCGGCTTTGGTTCGATACAAGACGAGCGTTTGCACGAAAGCTACTCTCTTCCTTGTTGTGGTTTTGTGCCTAACATACATCGCACCTCTGCTGGTTGCTTACAGGAGCCAAGGTAACGTTACAGCACTGAGCCAACATGACCGCTGCTACTGTTGCTGGTGCTGAACGAGCAGGATATCCGACATGTGCCTGTAGCCTATGTTATCGCTTGCTTGCTATTAAATGTCACGTTATTTCAGGTTTCTGGGTAAAGAGAAGCACCTATGAGGAACAGCCGGTGGTGAGGTTCCAGTACGAGGTTTTACTGGTGGCAGCAACCAGTTCTCGAGGAAATTACGTGGCCTGGAGCACCTTCCCCCATCTGAACAACATGCTGGGGGCCAACCTCCGCATCCCTGCTATCTCTGTGAGAAGATATTAGCTGTGCTTCAATCAAATGTCCCATATAAGTATCACTTTATGTGCCTTGCAAAAGTATTCATACCCCTTGAAATATTCCACAGTTTGTCACGTTACAATCACAAACGTAAATGTATTTTTATTGGGATTTTATGTGATAAAGTGATGAAGTGCATAATTGTGAAGTGGAGGGAACAGACGCTCTCCATCCAATCTGACTGAACTGGAGTTATTTTGCAAAGAAGAATGGGCAAAAATGTCAGTCTGTAGATGTGCAAAGCTGGTAAAAGACTTGCCGCTGTAATTGCAGTGAACGGTGGTTCAACAAAGTATTAACTCAGGGGGTCTGAATCCATATGCATGCCACACTTTTAAGATTTTTATTTGTAAAAACAACATGAACACCACGTATCATTTTCCTTCCACTTCACAATTATGCGCTACTTCGTTTTGATCGATCACATAAAATCCTAATAAAATACATTTAAGTTTGTAGTTGTAGCGTGACAAAATGTGGAAAAGTTCAAAGGGTAATACTTTTGCAAGGCACTATATTGCTGTTTTAACACTGTCAGTTACACAGACACGTCTTTAATTGGATTCCTTGTATACTATTCTGTGTATGTTTTTTGTGTGGGATAACTCGCACTGTAGGTGAGAGAAGAGGATCAAAACCAAGATGGGAAGTTGGACATCCTGAATTTTCAACTGCAGTTACCCCTAAAACCAGAGGAACAGGTGTACAGCATCCAGCTGCTGCTCACCTTCAGCTACCAGCTCTTTGTACGTACTACACTGCAATGCACAGTGTCTGTCTCTCCAGTGTGAAACTTAGATGCATCATGTGCCGGAACAACCATTAAAAAAGCTGCACACTCCACCAGATGCTAGAAAGTTATTTCAGTCAACTTAAACTCAGTTGAAATTCAGGTCTTGTTGTAGCTAATACTACTGAAATTACAGTCAGTGATGAAGTCAGTGTGTTTTGGTTTAATCATTGCTACATTATTACTTTGTCCTGTTGAAGTTGTTGCCCATGTAAATTGTGTAAATGTCATATTATGCATAAATGTTCAACTTGTGGGCTAATAGGGGGATTGTCAAAATATTGCATTATGATTCACATTCATGTCTTCTCATAAACAGCTATTGCACCGATTCAGGGACAGAAATGCATTGCACCAGAGTTGCTGTATACAACATTGGCTCCTAGCCAGTTTTATTTACTGTATGAACAGCTATTATACTATGTATCAGTTTTAACTTCCTAGCTGTAGTACAGTGTGCTTGCATTGCCTCAGGACTGAGCCACGGTTCTGTCCTGTGTGTATGCTAGCATGGCAGCACTGACTGCCATCTGCAGTGGGATATCAGGCAATTTTCCAACTAAAGCAAAGCATATTTTCCCCTTGTGTTTTCCCAGCGGATGTCCACAGTGGTGATGCAGAGCCTGGCCTATGCGCAGCACTCTTCTTCTGTCCCTGGAGCTAAACTGTTCATCAGTGGAGACCTGAGGCTGAAGCAGAGGATACCCCTGCCCCATCGGGGACTGTACAACATTTACAATGTGAGAGGACACAGACTCATCTTTCTCTCAGTGTCTCCCGTGTCTACTGTTTGTGCCAATGTAAATTAAATCAGAGCCCTTTCCACCTATGATTAGTATGTAATAGTATTCTATTGATATACACTCAGACTATTAAAGAGGAACTATGCAGGCTTTTTAGCTTAACTATGCTACATTCTCAGTAATTATGATGAGTAATTACGATGACATAAATAAATGACTTACAACTTGTTACGAGGGAGAATGGAGGCTCTCTGCCTTCCACCTAGCGTCTCTAGGTCGAAAACCAACCTTGCAAGATCAGTGCCTCTGACCTGGTGTCCCAGCTCTCGTCTCTGTGGCACTGTGACACATACGTGCCCCATAACCTGTAATCTCTTGTTTATGACAAATAAGACTATGCAAATATGCATGTCCATATATAACGTTAGCCATTGCTTTCTTTCCGACTTCATTAAAAAGCGTTAAAAAGCTTGCATAGTTCCCCTTTAAGGACTCGGCTCCCAGGATGGGGCAAAGCCTGACAGATAACTGCAGCTTAGCACAAAGCCGAATGCATGAAAAAATGCTCAACAAAGAAAATCAGATAGTACTCAGCCAGGAATGGTTGCAGCAGCAGCAGGGATGGTTACACAGAAAATGGACACTTATTTTAAAATCTCAGAGCTGCAAATTGCTGTATCTTGTATTTTCGGCATCTCTGTCAAATCTTACCTCACTAACATGATACAAATGTTTTCAGATTCAGCGAGGCATGAGGCCCCTGAATATCTACAATTAAGCACAAGACAAAGACGATTTTTGTTTTCAATCAAATACCACAATTTAGCATACCAGTATGTGCAATTTCATTCAAGCCCTCATAATAATGACAGTACAAACATTTCACCGCAGTATACTACCACATTTCTCTTAAGTTTTGGTATTTTTCTGTTCGTTTTTCCTCTGTATTGGTGCCCAGGTGTCAGTGATTGATGACTCCAGCCCTTTTGCGAGTGCTTATGACCTTGACAGCATAATCAGGAGCTACCAGAGCAGAAACTGTAAGTTAACAAAGGTTGTTATTTTGTTGTCTGTGTTATTAAAGCCAGATTCAACTTCAGTTGAACCACGGCTTATCCTACAGCATTACACTTTGTAAAATGAGACAGCTTTTTTTCTGTTGCTTTCTTTTTCCTACCACAGTGACCACAGTACTGTCCTGTCCCATGCCAGTCTGGACGATGGGACGCGCCGCTGACTCTCCCTTTGAGCTTAACGCTGAGATCCGTTACCCCATGGAGGTCATTAGATATCCTTTGATAAATACAGGAAAGTGGGTTTGTTTTAACAAAGGTCAGACTCAAACGTAATACGACCATAAAAATATGAAGTAAGTGGTTTCTAACACATTTTGATGTACCGTATTTTCCAGACTATAAGTCGCGTTTTTTTTCTAGGCTGGCCATGCGACCTATATTCAGAAGCGCCGTATATATCAAAAATTTAGCCTACGCTATGACCACAAGAGGGAAGCGAGGCTTTTATTTCTAAATCCCTCCTCATTCAGTAGCTCATCTGCATCTTCCTCACGTGCTGTTCTCCTCGCTGCGCTGCATAGATGTATGCGCTGGCGGCCCGTCTTCAGTTTCTGCTCCGGTCCCGACCGGGCTCCGGACACGGAGCAGTCCGACAGTGCAAGGCTGTCCCTCTCTGAAGCAGAGGAGAGGTCGGCTTCACTCCCGTCAGTCTTCACAGACACTCCACAAAGAGTTTCTGATCATATCCTCCTCAGTTTGCTCCAGGCGACGGAGTTGTTTTTCTTTTTTCTTTTTTTTTTCTTTTTTGACCCAGCCTGTAGTAGGCTATTTGGTGTCGGCCTTTCGTGTAAACAAAGCCCCAGCCATTATACTGTATAAGACCCGGCTATTAATTAAATGCTTGAAAAATAAATGTGACTTATAAACCGGTGCGACTTACAGTATATATGTTTTTTCCTCTTCATGACGTCTTTTTTGGCAGATGAGACTAATACATATAGTCCGGAAAATACGGTAGTTGGATCTGTAGATGGATCTTTTACACTTACAGGGGAGTTTCACAGTAATTAAAACAACATTATTGTTGTCTGTTTTCGTCCATTTTTAAGTGTTTACATAATGCTCATATAGTGCAAAATGCCACAATGCTTTCATTTCACAGTCATTTCAATTATTCTGATAATATTATGCAGTCTGTTTTCTTTGCTTTGGGCACAGTGATTTGTCTGGTGATGACATTGAATGCTAAACTGAAATCTACAAACTGGATTAATCATACATTCTGTGTTGTTTCTCATTATCATCAATGTCTTTGAGCTTGTCTTAAAAACGTGTTGAACAGTTGCAAAATGCAAAAGTTTGGTCGACTCTTACTCAACTCTTACTAAGAGCAGAGTAAGAGTGACGCCCCTGGTGACGCCCCGTTGCTATGGATTACGTCAATTCTCGTGCACGAATTCGAGGCGCTCAACACAGTGATTGGTTGTTGAGTTGAGTGCCGGCGGCGCCCCCCCTCCCCTCCCCCTCCCCTCCCTCCCTCCTCCTCCTCCTCGCCGCCGGCCGCTCCGCTCCGCTCCACTTTCTTTTTTTTTTTTTTTTTTGCCGTCAGGTCCGACGGGGCTTTTCAGACAGCTTCGAGTCCAAACCACTGTCTCTGCTGCCGAGTTGGGCTCTGAACTTTCTGTCTTTCTCTCTGCCATCTGCATCTTTCTGCTACAGTTTTTGTCGCGTCTCACTTTCAGCAGTGTGACGCTGTGCAAATGCAATGAGGGTCGGTGCGGACACTCGCAAAGCAGCCGCTGTTTTTTTTTCTTCCCACATTTTGATATTAATTCACATTATTTACTAAGTGACGCCTATATTGGACAGTTCGTCACTGTCACTCCTCCCGTTTTATAGCGAAAATGTTGTAGATGACCCCCCCCCAAAAAAAAAAAAAACGACAAAAAGGCACGTTGGGTATCAAAGGGCAAAGGGGCAGGTGCTCCAGCTCCCCCCTCTGCAGCAATTCGCAGTCCTCCATACATTTGCCTGGCTGCAGCCATTTGCGATTCTTTGTGAATAGGTCTTACTGAGTTAGGAGTCCTCACGAGGACTTTTAAGCTCTCCCAGACTTAGGAGCTACTTTTAGGCATAAAATACTTTGTGAATTACTCTTATTTTAAAAAACTAGGAGTCCTAAATTTAAGACTGACACGCCCACTTTTTTTAGGAGTTGCTCCTAAATTCGGCCCTTAGGAGCTACTTTTAACCTTAAGATTCTTTGTGAATACGGCCCCTGATCTGTGAAGTTTCCTCTATCATTTTTCCTTAACCTTTCCCTCCACCTATCGCCCAGGCTTTTGGGAAACCATCAAATTTGCCTGGATCCAGTATGTCAGCGTCCTCCTCATCTTCCTCTGGGTCTTTGAACGTATCCAGAGATTTGTTTTCCAGAACCAGGTTCTAACCACGGTGCCCATCCCAGTGGCAAAACCTCACCTGTCGTGATTCAGTAGCAGTGGTTGCACCTTCAGGTATTCAAGAGCCTACACTGACACAAAATAAACACAAACTAAATTTAAATACCATGATGGAACAGGTCTTGAAATGTTAACAACTCTTTTTACTCGTAACTCCCTGTTGCTTAGTTAGAGTTGGCACGAAACATTTACTGTTTTAAAAATAGACATTGTCCATGAAAGTTAAGTATTAGCATGATGACTATTATGTTACACATTTATTCATCCCTGCTGCATCAGAAGCCAGACAAAAATAGATGTTTCGTTCCTGACATGAATGACAGTGCAGATGTTGATGTGTCTGACTTTATGGTGCGACAGCGTTAGATAGAAAAGAAATTAAACTTAAATAGCCTCAGACTGGTGGAGTCATTAGCCAGGTTTACATGTGCATTTTTCCTATCTGATTAAACTTATTCTGATTTGAAATTCCAACTTCACTGTTTACATGGACGCGAAATTAGGCGATCCAATTAACATACCTGCAAACTAGTCACCTTTCGGCTATAATCGCCGTTTTTCTGGTCAACTGGGTCGTTTACGTGAATCGTGCAGAACCGGGGAGTTTTTCAAAGGGGGGGGGGGGGAGTGATAGAGTCTTGATAAACATATCGGACAGCTTTTATTTTGAAACGACACGCGGGAAGTTATCTGATGTATCGGTGGAACGCAGAAAACTATGATGACAGGCGCCTTGGATAAGCGTGTGTGTGTGCATCGGGGCCATTCAGCTGTAGCGTCTTTTGCTCACATACTTTCAATGTAGGCGCGAGTTATGCAGTTATGATTTCATTTATTAAGGGGAAAAAAGCTATGCAAACCTACCTGATCCTATGTGAAAAAGTAATTGCCCCCTCTTGTTAAATCATGAACTAACTTTGATAAACCTTTTTATTTTTTTTGGAAAGCTGGTTCAATTTCACTCTTCACATCCAGGCTCCAGTGATCCATGGTGAGAGCCTTTATCCACTAATGGAGAAAGCTTGGAACAGTGGTGAAAACCTTCCCAAGATGGCTGCCCCATCAAAATATTATACAAATAAATAAAAACATTGTGTGACAAATCTGCAAAAAAGTAAGAAATCAGGAAGGGGGCAAATACTTTTTCACAGCACTGTATTTAATGGAGGGGGGACAATACCTGATATTCTCAGCTGTAAACAGTAGGCTAAATATAATCATAGAAAGCTGAAAGCCACAGGTCATGTGGTCATCCAAACTGATGCATAATTTTTAGTCAAATAATGTGAACATTTTCTGCAGCTGACCCCACCTGATTGAGGTGTACTTATTCTCTCAAAGCTGTCTTTTTAATGAGAGATTTGCTCTCTGTTTAACTGTGAACGCTCCAAATAGCATAACTTGCATATTAAAATCACAAACATTTTCTCCCGGGGGGGGGGGGGGTTGGTTTGGTTTTTCGGACCTTGTCACCTTTTTCACTCTCTGGAGTTTGCAGGTCTGAATTAAAACGTGCAGTTAGCAGTTAATCCGAATAAATTCACTCTGATGCGCGGTGAGGTTTTGGCAGTCAAATTTGTTGAAAACAGTAGAAGAAGAAGCTTTTCCTTCCGTAAACAAATGCTGTCAAATTGCTCCTTTACTCGTCCCTCTCCCCGTGCTTTCCTTCTCTCTCTATGTGCCTGTTGGCTCCTCTGATCGCAATGGACCTATATCGTGTGATGGTTTTCTCTTTAATTAAGCCGCAAGCACAGGAGTTTATACTTCTCCTGCAGTCTATGCGAGAGTATTTTTACAAACACACTGAGAGACACACACTCATTTATCCTTTCACCTTTTCCAGGACAGGTTTCTACGCAGACCCTCCCCTTTCTGGACCTACAACTGGCTCATGGCATGCAAAATGCATTTCTTCTTTTTCTGCCGTTTGAAGAAATAGAAATTTATAAAAACTATAAATACTTTTTTTCAAATATTTGTACTAGTTGTATGTTCATGACCATCAATGACTGTCAATGTCAAAAAATGTATTTGTTGATGTGCTCATTTATTTTTATATTGTTCGTAGCTTTATGATGAATGAATAATAAATGATTTGTATGTTTTAATATTTTGTATCTTCTTTAGTCAACAAGACTTTTATTTATCTGGATTGTGTACTTTCTTCTTTTGATTTTTCATAACTTAAGAAATGTATTAGTAATTTACACCAATTAAACCTGATTGACTTCTCTTGTTTATCCATCCATTTATCAGCTGTGTAAGCTGAGGGTGGAGTAGACTCTGGACAGGTCGCCAGTCTATCACAGTGCTGACACATAGAGAATTGCACAACCTCACACACCCACATTCACACCTAATAATAATAATAACAACCCGTATTTATATAGCGCCTTTCAAAATACCCAAGGCGATTTACATAGATAGATAGATAGAAAACTTTATTGATCGCCAAGGGGAAACTACTTTGCCACCAGTAAAAACACATCCACTTAACAAACAATATAAACATACCATTGCACAAAAACAGCTGTATCGACATGATTAGGACAGAGTACTCAAAAACAATGAAAGATAAATAAATAAGTATATAAGTATACACCTCCAGAAGGTAAAAAACAGCAAACAACCACTGGTTAGTGATTGCTGTTAAAAAATGTAACTGCTGCAGGAACAAAAGAGTGTCTGAGTCGTTGAGCATGAGCAGGGGTGCAGGCAATTTTAAATGGCTAATCAACCGAAAAATCGCACATCTTTGGACTGTGAGAAAACACAGAAGCCTGAATGGAAGTGGAAGAGATGTGGTAGGTGGAGACCGGTCTCTTCACCCGTAGGGTAGTGAGATGGTGGTGGCTGGGATGCCCTTGTTTGCATTTTCTGCTCAAGACACTGCTGATCTGCATGATGGAGTTCAAAAACAGCTCTGCAGACACACAGGAGTTGTACTCAAGTAGAAACATAGTCACCTAGTTCTAAAGTTTGTAACAAAAAAGTGTGTGTGTGTTCATGTCAACATCAGGAAAGGCGGCTCTGGCTGCGCTGTTCAGGACTTTATACGGTGACGTAGTGATGATCCTGTACAGCAGCTGGTACAGTGCAGTTCAAGGTCGATTGGCTCAGTCCTGACTGGTCTGCCTTCTCAAACGCCTTTTGGTCCACTCTAAGGGAACTGTGTTACTCTCCAGCATCAGACAACCTAAGCACAGCTCTAAAAAGATTGATGTAGAAATCTTTTTTTTTTAATTAACGTTTTTTATTGATTCCACATATCAATATTTAACATTTCACATATACAATTTTCAAACCGTATACAACAACTTCTCCGCCAGGGAGCAGAGACATATATAAACATACATTCTCAAAGAAAGTTACCGTAGAGTAAATCTGAAGAGATAAAAGAAACACTTTTTCACTCCTGTCCTTATTTTCACATCTCTCTTACATCGTCCCTTTTCTCCTGTTGGAGGGTAAACATAATAAACATATGAACAATGAACAAATTTGTAGCCTGAACCAAGGGGATCCGTAATCTACCATACACATTGTCCTTAACTGCACAAAGTCTGTTCTCAATGGAGACACAAAATTAACCCAGTTTTCCCAATAATTTTTAAAAGTCTCTGTTTTTAGTCTAGTTGAGAAAGTCAGCTTCTCCATTCTATAAATATTGAGCATTACCTTGACCCAATCCTCCATTCTTGGTGCATCAGTTTTAAGCCATTTTCTGGTGATGGCCTTTTTAGCTGCCACCAGCATTATTTGAAATATGTATTTTTCTCCTGACCTTGTAATCTCCTGGTTCTCTTTTCCCAAATATAAAACTTCAAATGTAAATGGAATTTTCACTTTCAAAATTTTTTCCATACTCTTATGTAATTCCTGCCAATAAGGGAGAATAGAGGGGCATCCCCAAAAGATATGAAAATGACTGCCTTTATTCTCCCCACAAAGTCTCCAGCATTGTGTATCTCTAGACTTCTGTTGTGCTGGTATAATAAAATATCTGACAATGTTCTTCCAGCCATATTCTCTCCATGAAAGGGAGCATGTTGTTTTCCACTGTCCTTCATTTACCAACCCCCATTCCTCCTCTGATAACATCCTCCCCGACTCTTTTCCCCACTTTTCCTTTATATATGTTGTATTCTTGCCCTTTAATCTTTCGATTTCTTTATATAATTTTGCGATTAATTTCTTGCCCTGGTCTGAATCATAAGCTGAAATGAATAATTTAATAATACCAGACTCAAGTTCATCCAAATTGAACTTTCTTATATTTTGCTCCGCCGCATTTGTAAATATCTGTATAAATCTTGATTTCCAATCCGTATTGATTTTTTAGATCCTGAAAGCTTTTAATGATCTTCTTTTTAAAAAGCTCCCAAAATATTTTTGGTCCCACTTCCCATCTACTGAATCTACTATCTATTGTGTTTGGTGTGAAGTCTGAATCATGTGCGATCCATTGCAGTACCTTGCTCTGCTCAATCAATTGTTCTTTGATATAATCTCAAACCATATATTTAAGGATAACCCCAGCCAAGGATTCAACTCCTCTTGAAGATGTTCCCTCAGTTTTTTATCATTTATTATTGCTTGTATTGGAACATGTGCATTTGATGTGAGACATTCAATGTCCTTCCATCTCGCACTGTAGGCAGGATTGGATAAATACCACAAGGTTTTTAACTGTGCAGCCTGATAGTAGCTTTTAAGACATGGTAGGGCTAGTCCCCCTTTATCTCTAGGCAGTTGAAGAGTTTTAAATCTTATCAATTAAATGTATCTTGAGATGAATTTGTCCCATTCTATAAAATCATGCTGTAGAAATCTGAAACTGCTTAAAGGGATAGTTTACCCAAAATTGAAATTTCACTCATTATCTCCTCCCCCTCATGTGGACTAAGGGGCTGGGAGAAGTTTCAGAGTCCTCCGTGGCTTCTCTGAGTTACAGGGGGTCTCGGCATAGCAGTGCATGTCCATATAACGGTTGCAAATGGATACCAACTGTCTCCGTAACAAAAAGACACACCAAAAAACATCCAAATACCTCCATACTGCTCGTATGTAATGTCCGTCTTGTATTGAAGCCCCAAAATGCGAAATTGTCCCGAAAAAAATTAAATAAGTCTATTTTTCAAGCTTGTTTGTAGCGGAAGCTCCTCTTCACGAATTTGGACGAACCAGGGTCTGTCCTCTTCCCCGTTCGTCAAAATTTGACGAACCAGGAAGAGGAGCTTCAAGAAGCTTCGGCTACAAAACAAGCTTGAAATATAGACTTATTAAATTTTTTTTGGGACAATTTCGCATTTCGGGGCTGCAATACAAGACGGACATTACATACGAGCAGCATGGAGGTATTTGGATGTTTTTTGGTGTGTCTTTTTGTTACGAAGACAGTTGGTATCCATTTGCAACCGTTATATGGACATGCACTATTACGCCGAGACCCCCTGTAACTCAGAGAAGCCATGGATAACTCTGAAACTTCTCCCAGCTCTTAGTCGACATGAGGGTGAGTAGATAATGAGTGAAATTTAAATTTTGGGTGAACTATCCCTTTAAATGTTGCTCTCTCAACCAGAGTTGACAGACTGGGGCTAGCTAAGAGTGCTGACTGCTTTGTGACATCACAAAGTTACAGAAGTCCTGACATCTGGTTGTAAAAGTGTCTGAGGAACAGTTGCTTTGAAAGTGGTCCCACATTATAAGTTCAATAAGGTCAATAAAGGAAGCTTCCTGTGAGGCCTTGATGACTTTGCCACTGTGTCGCTTTGTGAAAGGATGTTAAAGAAGAGAAATATACAGAGAGGAAAGAAGAAGATCGGTTAAAGAGAGAGAAAGAGATTAAAGGGAAAACGAGGAGTTTGTATTTGGTTATAAAAAAGTCTCACCTTAATGTGGATGAATCTACATTACCCACACTTGTTAATGAGTAAATTTTCGATAAATATATCGTTTTGTCTCTATCGTTATTTTGTTATTATTATTAGTGGTGGAAATGCTGGGCGAGCCGACCAGCGTTTCCTACTTTCAGTTTCGCGGACGAATCGCCGTTTATGGTCAGAACTATGACGGTATCTGATTATCTTCGAACCTCCGACTTTCATTCTTGATGAATGAAAACATTCTTGGCAAGACGTCCAGTCCAAGAATTTCACCATGCGCGCAGAGGCTCATGGGAAATGTAGTGTGAAAACACTTGGCTTTCCAAAACTCCTCGTTGTCCCTTTAAAGAAGAAGAGGGTTAAAGAGAGAGAGAGAGTGGTGGTGGGTGTAATAGAAGAGGCCATGGGTGATGTATCTGGGACCCTATGTGGTTGGTCCTCTTCCAGCTTATCTGAAGAGCCGGAGGAATCTCCTCAGCAGAGATCTCTTCTTTGGTTTTCGCTCCCTCATCTGATCCTCCAGAGAGAAGGGCTATTTTAGCCATGGCTTCCTCAATAAATCTTCCTCTTTGTTCTCTCTGGTCTTCTGCAGCTTGTTTGATGTACTTCAGAGACTCCATGAGAGAGGACTTTTCTTCAAATCACTGGTGTTTTTGTTTTTTTGGTCTCGTCATAGATGCTGTGCCTCCATCATCATGAAGTAGTTCTGGTCCTCCAGATGTTCCATCCTCATCTCCTTGTCTTCAATGATGAGTTTATAATCGTGCACAGAAATCTAAATCATGGTCTCTTCGGTCGGATCCATACCAGGGTCAGGTTGTATGTCAGTTTTAGATGGAACAGGCAGAGACAGATGCATCTCTGCTTCCACAGGTTTTGATGATGGAGTTTGCCTCTTTCTCCATTGACATATTTACCTCTTTCTCCATTAGTCGTGTTGATGGAGAGAGAGACACATTTGTCTTTGCAGCAGACTGAGCTGATGTTTCCGCTGCAGCCTGCCGTGGCACCACAGTCAGCCCATACAGGGGCACCGCTAGGGATTTTGGGCCCCATGAAAAGAATCTTTACAGGGCCCCAACACAGCGGCGAAATTTTTTGATGCTATTTTATATACAATTATGCATTTTAATGGTATTTTTGACTATCATTACCATATTTGTGAAAGAGGAACAACATGACAGTTGACATGTAGGCTACAGTAGGGGAAGAACTGAGCACTCTGAATACAATGGAATTCATTTTTCATTTCCCATAACAGATTCACCTTTGTATTGTTTTGAGACTGTAGCAAAATGTATTATTATTGCAGGCGTTGATGTTTCCAAAACAATAAAGTTATTGTTACCAGGACATTGAAAATAAAACATTTGTGATTATATGTTAGTTAAAGCAGAAGTAAGCGGAATATTTGTGTTAATGTAAGTCTTAAATATCTTCCGACAGCAATCACTTACAGTATATAGAGTGTTTGGTCTGAAACACGGGTCTGTCAGTCACTCTGCTCTGCTGTAAGCCGAGGAGAAAACTTTCCTTGTATCCTACAACCTTTATCCAATGAGGAGAGAGAACGGCATAAAGGGGCGGTCCTCTCTGTGTGTGCAGCCAACGGATGCACGTGAATGTGGTGACGTAGGGACGAGGGCAGGGACTGCTAACTCCATCGGCTGACAAGAAGTTAGCCAAAACCACCAGATCACTTACTTCTGCTTTAATAACTTGGCGTCATTATTTTTACTGTATTATCATTTCATCATCATTAGGGGCCTCTCTGGGCCCCCCTCAATCATGGGCCCCTAGAATCCGTCTCCTTTACCCCCCCTTTTCGGTGCCCCAGAGCCCATAGCCAAAGCTGACTGTGTGAGATGATGATGATGATGATGATGATGATGATGATGATGGCGACTTCTTTTTCTTGTCTTTCTTTGGTCCCTTCCTCACCTGATGTCTTTTTAGTGGTATTGTCCCACTGTGGAGTGAAGGGAAGTCTGTCTCGTCCAGTATGTTCTGGTATGTTTTGGTCAACAACCTGTTCAACACAGTCTCACCCCTTTGCGTCAAACGGTTGACGCTTGGTCAAGGCCCCTTACGTCAATATACTGACGTGGAGGGGGTACCCTCGAGGTCGTTTCTCGACGAATAGGGCCACTCATAGACTTGAATGCAAATCCCTCATCGTCGGATTTTGACGAAGGGGGGCGGGACCGTTTCTCCCTCACTCCCAGTGCGTCAACAGCCTGACGAACGGTCACTGTCCCTCATCGTCACATACCTGACTCATTAGGTGCCCGTTTTTCGTCAGGTTTTGACGCGCTCGGCTTTCAGTTGATTCCAATGCAGTTCCCTTCGCGGCGATATGTGACGCTCAGAGCAAGTGATCCAGCCGACCCGGGTGCGGCACTGACGGACGCTGTGAGCAGAGAATAACTTTTTTTTTTTTTTTTTTTTTTTTTAACTTTTCCTTAAATCTTTATTGAACCTGATGCTGCTGTGTCTGACGTAGCTTTCGGCAAGGACGTCCTTTCGGTTATTTATTTATTTATTTAGTGATCATGGTGTTTGGTGCAGAATAATCAATCAATCAATAAATAAATAAATTACGTCCTTGTCGGAAGCTGCGTCAGACCAGGAGGGGGGGGGTTGTGGATTCTACAGGTGAAGACCACTTCCGCGTTCAAAAAGCTGCTCTGTTTAATCAATATTCTGAAGAAAGATCTGATTATTAGCCACAACGCTGTAACCATCCAAGGAAGACTGTGTAACAATATTATGTGCTTCTGCTGAGTCCAAAAGCCCTGTGTAATATCAACTTTATTTTGAGAAAACACGCTTTGTTTCCAATGTCATATCACGGAGAAGAACTACATTACCCATAATCCTCATATTTATCAGCGACGTGTCTGATTGGTTGAGCTTGCTGTTACCAGCAAATGAAAAAATAAAACAAATTGAGCTTATATTATTTTCTTAGTAACTAAAAGGTCTTAACATCTTTTTTGTTTTCAACATTGAATAAAAAAAGGGTGCTATATTGTTAAAATTCAACAATAAAGTGCATAAAAGTTGGCTTGACTTCTTTCTTTTTTTTCATAATTTTCACCAGCATCTTTCTGGTCCACATCACATCATATTTATTGTAATTTTTAATTCAATGAGTGACATTTTATTTTTTATTTGAAAAACATTATTATGAATTCAAGGGTCAGAGGTCACTGATTAGTGTTAAATTTAACCTTTTTGACCCTGTTTCCTTGAATAAATCACTAAGACTTTGATGCGGGAAGCTGAGATTTTGATTTGATTTTGTTCAGAGCACTAGGGACAAAGTTTCTGTAGAATTTCAGACCTGTCGGACGTCCAGAAGGGTCACAGCTGACTGTCCAGGCTCGTTTCTCGGCCTTCAAAGCCTAGATTTAGAAGCCTCTGACCTTAAAGGAGAAATGCAATTCTTTAATAGCTTCCAGGTGCTTTGGCCTATCAGGCTGAATTTTTAGCTAAAGGAGCTGGTGTACGATCAGGAAGTAGGGGAGCTGTGCATAAAGCCAATTGGTAAGTGTCAAAGGTCACAGGGGTCAAACATCAAAGTGAATCCAGCCATTCCTGCTTTTTCTCAACAAAACATACACGCTTTAAGTTATCATCATGAAATATTAATAGGTTGTATATCAGAGAGTCCTCTATCAGAATATTTTGGTCCCGTTGCTCTAGGGGCCCCAGGGGGCCCCGGGGGGCCACTTGGCTTTCCCATGCTCCCACAGAGTTGGGTCTCGGGGTGATGGATAAGGGCCTCACCATGAGTCCACAGGCCAAGTTTCAAGTGATTTGGTCGGTTTCTATGGAAACGGCGGCCTCAAGGATACAGAGGAATGTGACTGTTTGAAGCCCCGCCTCTCGAAAAGTAATGGCTCAATCAGGACCAAACACACATCTACGCGTTCGTCTTGGGCCCCCGAACCATACATTACGAAATCAGAACTGTACGACTTTTGGAAATGTGTTTTGTCTATTTTGGCTTTTCTGACTAAGAGGGTCTCTCAAGCTTTAAGTCTGACAGACTCTGAGTCTGAAAAGCCGAAATAGACAAAACACATTTCCAAAAGTCGTACAGTTCTGATTTCGTAATGTATGGTTCGGGGGCCCAAGACGAACGCGTAGATGTGTGTTTGGTCCTGATTGAGCCATTACTTTTCGAGAGGCGGGGCTTCAAACAGTCGCATTCCTCTGTATCCTTGAGGCCGCCGTTTCCATAGAAACCGACCAAATCACTTGAAACTTGGCCTGTGGACTCATGGTGAGGCCCTTATCCATCACCCCGAGACCCAACTCTGTGGGAGCATGGGAAAGCCAAGTGGCCCCCCGGGGCCCCCTGAGGCCCCTAGAACAACGGGACCAAAATATTCTGATAGAGGACTCTCTGATATACAACCTATTAATATTTCATGATGATAACTTAAAGCGTGTATGTTTTGTTGAGAAAAAGCAGGAATGGCTGGATTCACTTTGATGTTTGACCCCTGTGACCTTTGACACTTACCAATTGGCTTTATGCACAGCTCCCCTACTTCCTGATCGTACACCAGCTCCTTTAGCTAAAAATTCAGCCTGATAGGCCAAAGCACCTGGAAGCTATTAAAGAATTGCATTTCTCCTTTAAGGTCAGAGGCTTCTAAATCTAGGCTTTGAAGGCCGAGAAACGAGCCTGGACAGTCAGCTGTGACCCTTCTGGACGTCCGACAGGTCTGAAATTCTACAGAAACTTTGTCCCTAGTGCTCTGAACAAAATCAAATCAAAATCTCAGCTTCCCGCATCAAAGTCTTAGTGATTTATTCAAGGAAACAGGGTCAAAAAGGTTAAATTTAACACTAATCAGTGACCTCTGACCCTTGAATTCATAATAATGTTTTTCAGATAAAAAATAAAATGTCACTCATTGAATTAAAAATTACAATAAATATGATGTGATGTGGACCAGAAAGATGCTGGTGAAAATTATGAAAAAAAAGAAAGAAGTCAAGCCAACTTTTATGCACTTTATTGTTGAATTTTAACAATATAGCACCCTTTTTTTATTCAATGTTGAAAACAAAAAAGATGTTAAGACCTTTTAGTTACTAAGAAAATAATATAAGCTCAATTTGTTTTATTTTTTCATTTGCTGGTAACAGCAAGCTCAACCAATCAGACACGTCGCTGATAAATATGAGGATTATGGGTAATGTAGTGCTTCTCCGTGATATGACATTGGAAACAAAGCGTGTTTTCTTAAAATAAAGTTGATATTACAAAGGGCTTTTGGACTCAGCAGAAGCACATAATATTGTTACACAGTCTTCCTTGGATGGTTACAGCGTTGTGGCTAATAATCAGATCTTTCTTCAGAATATTGATTAAACAGAGCAGCTTTTTGAACGCGGAAGTGGTCTTCACCTGTAGAATCCACAACCCCCCCCCTCCTGGTCTGACGCAGCTTCCGACAAGGACGTAATTTATTTATTTATTGATTGATTGATTATTCTGCACCAAACACCATGATCACTAAATAAATAAATAAATAAATAAATAACCGAAAGGACGTCCTTGCCGAAAGCTATGTCAGACACAGCAGCATCAGGTTCAATAAAGATTTAAGGAAAAGTTAAAAAAAAAAAAAAAAAAAAAAAAGTTATTCTCTGCTCACAGCGTCCGTCAGTGCCGCACCCGGGTCGGCTGGATCACTTGCTCTGAGCGTCACATATCGCCGCAAAGGGAACTGCATTGGAATCAACTGAAAGCCGAGCGCGTCAAAACCTGACGAAAAACGGGCACCTAATGAGTCAGGCATGTGACGAGGAGGGACAGTGACCGTTCGTCAGGCTGTTGACGCACTGGGAGTGAGGGAGAAACGGTCCCGCCCCCCTTCGTCAAAATCCGACGATGAGGGATTTGCATTCAAGTCTATGAGTGGCCCTATTCGTCGAGAAACGACCTCGAGGGTACCCCCTCCACGTCAGTATATTGACGTAAGGGGCCTTGACCAAGCGTCAACCGTTTGACGCAAAGGGGTGAGACTGTGTTGACCTGTTGGGATTGTGTATTGCAATACACATGTGTATTGTTGAGCTTAGTAATACCATTTGATTAAAAAAAAAAAATCAGTGGTTAGAAACCCATTAGCTTGAGCAGGTAAGCAGTAAATCCTTAACCTTGAACTTTTCTGTCAGTGACATTTCTCTGTTCTTGGCTCCATTCTTAATCCTTAAGCCTTGTTAATGTGTCAAGTTCCCATGATCACACCACACACCACCCACCTTCAGCAGACCTTCAGCAGGTCTTATGGAAAAATATTAAGCAAACAATCCAAAATTCAGTTGACATGCAAATAGACCAAGGACAGATTCACCAGCAAAATGTGATTAGAAAAAAACAAAACAATAAAACCAAGCAAAATCTGAAAAATCTGTAGAGTAAAACTATGTTTTAAGAATTGATTAGAGAGTTGTCACTGATTCTCCTGAACAGATTTCTTTGGCTGTGACTGCAAAAGATCTTTCATCTCTGGTTTTTAGCTTTGCTTCAGGAATAACTCTGGTCAAGGATCTCAGGATTCAAGCTGGGTCACTGCTATTGTTGTGTGCTGTATACAAATTCCTAATATTATAAGTGGACTAAAGAATGTTTACTGGGAGTCATGCCAGTTCAAATCACAGTATCCAAGGGAGTTTCGTTGTTGTGAGATGTGTAGTGGTGTGGCTCAGGTTGGAGAGGTGGGGCCGTCATCAGCATTTCACAAAAGATGCATTTTAGACAAAAACAATGGGGCGACCTTTTGAGATTTACCCACTCTGGGACCCATTTCAAAAAATACAGTTCTAGGGCTCCCAAAACACTGTTTCTATGTGGATGAAACCTTGAACAATAATATATATGTATGTATATATACTGTATATTGCGGATACTCCAAAACTTGTATCCGGACGGCCCTAAAAGTCAGCAAGACAAAGATTCAGGAGGATAATCACACTGTGCAAAGACATTCAAATAATGTGGTCACTTCCAGTCTTGATTGAGGCAGGTGAGGAGGCCATTGCAGAGATAAAATCATGTGAAATTGTATTTGTATGTTGGAAAGACAGAATAAATTGAATTCATGTGAATGGTAATTTTTGTGTGCTGTTCAAAATTGTTGTCAAACCAAAACCAAACCAAACCAAAAGTCTTTCAATGCAGTGACTGAGCACCATGCTGTTCACATTTTTGCAGCACTTCTGAGGCCAGAGCCATGGTTTTCATTTCCACCCTCCTCCTCTCTGACTCTCTGTCCCAGGAGATGTTTGTTAGTTTGTGTGCGTGTGTGTGTGTGTGTGTGTGTGTGTGTGTGTGTGTGTGTGTGTGTGTAGTTCTGGACCAGTACCACTGGATTAGCTCATTCAGGCCACTCAGTCTGCCAGTTCTGTTCTGCCTGACAAGTAAGCGTCACACCCTGTGTGCTCAACCACAGTATTAAAATCTCTCATCCAACCTTAATCATTTACATTTTCAACCTTTGTCATGATACAGTAACAAATCCTTCACGTTTATGCAATAAATAAATATTAATTTCGTAATATTATGAAAAGTTTGTTTTCCAGTGGTACAGTGGTTCTCTGTCTTCTCAGTGGCTTTTGGGGGAAGGGCCATTACAACCGAACAGGAGAGGTTATTTAACCTCACTAATGTGATGAACAGGATGACAGGTGATTTAAGTGGGGCAGGGTACCAGACTTGCGATTGAACAGATGTGCCACTTTATCAGCAAACCATTTACCCTCACCTCACCTAAAATGTGTTCCTCTAGACCTCCCATTTTCCCACTGTAGGCTACTAATACCTACAGCCACTACAGACCTTTGTCATTTGATCATTAACATATTATTATTTGCATATTTTGCTGAGATGTTGTCTCAAAAACGATCAGGTGTTGTCCATGAAACATATAAAGGCCATTCTGACATGCTTGCACAAGCTACAGAAAGAGGCTTGGGGTGTTTTCAAAATGTTAAAATGATACATTGTTTCATTTCTTTAGTTAGTGCAATTGCTTTCACACCTACTTTTTGTCACTCGGGACCAAACTTGGAGAGCGTCATGTCTCCATGACTACCAGTTGAAATCTGGCAGCGCTGATTGATAAAACTTTCATGATGGAGACTCAAGTAGGGCCGGTTGTTAGTAGCTCTGGTCATTTATTTCTATACTGTTTGTATGTATAATTCTTAGCAAACGATAGTTCCGATCTACTTTTCTAGTTTGGCACTTCCGGCTGGTTTCCGGTTGCGTTCACCCAGCTCGGTCCCGTTAGTTCCCGGTTAAATGTTGAACACGGGCGGACCTCTGCTGCTCGGTAACCAGCTGCTCCACGGACTCAGCGGACACGCAGCGACCGGCTGCCCCACTGCTGGTGCTTCGTTTGTGGGGACAGAGCTGCGTAGGACCAGAGCACCGGCCGATCTCCCCACTGCGTTAACCCGTTGTCAACGACTACGGGAGCCCTTTTAGCTCAAACTGTTTGAGTTCACCTGGCAGTTGGGTCGCACCAGAGTGCGGTTGCTTTCACACATCAACTAGTGCGCACCAGAGTTCGGCTGGAGCCGAACCGAGACCACCTCCTGAGGCCGCACTAGTTTTGGTGCACATTAGAGTGCAATGGTGCTTTCACACTGACCCAAACGGGACCAAATTTAGTGCGATCTAAATTTAGATCGACCTAACACTGCAGGTGTGAAAGCACCCATAGACGCTTCTTGCCGAGGGCCACCAGAGTGTTAGAAACACCCCTGGATAACGCAAAATATAAAACATACCAGAATGCTTTCTGGTATTTTTCTACAGCTGTTAAGTGGGTTGTTCAAAACACAACCAGCTGATACACAGTGCATGTCACTAGTATTGTGTTAATATTGAGGTGAAGTGGATGTGTAATGTGTCTTTGATCTAAATGCAAATGCTAAATGGGACCCTGGAGGTTATTCCTTTGATCCCTCACAGCCACAAATGAGTAGATGTTGAGATGTGACACCTTCGATCATCAGGGCGGGGGATCAATCATGTGAGCACAATCACCACCAATGTCTATAGAAAGCTTCACAACAGTCTCTCTAAATACTTGACACCACTTTCCCATTGACTTGAACCGGCCCCACTGTTGTAGTAGATGTCAATGTCTATTGTTAAGTGACAGCATTGTATTTTTGTTTCCTTTTGTTTTACACCTTACCGTGTCTCTTTCACATTTGTGCCTGTGGGTAAAGTCATCCCTGCACTCCACCCCCCTACTCTCCTGTCTTTCTCCAGCCTTTTACTAGTGACCAAAGAACTGTGTTTTGGCTGCAGAAAGCTGAAGGACAGGATATGAGCCTGGCTCATACAGGAACCAGGTGCATCCTTTACTTGGAGTATACTCATTACTCACGTCCTTTCTACTCAGCTCCTATAGGACTAGACGTAGCATTATCATGTCTTATCATGTTGTAAACATGCAACTATTGAATCAAGCTGTTAAAAAAATCCCCCAAATCATTTTAGTGTTTTTTGAGGAAACGTCCCCACCCTGTCCAACCTCCCATGTTTGCTGGTCCTTATTGTAAATGCAAAATAAGATTAGAACAGGTACCGAGCCAACATGTTAATCTGCATAATGAGCAAAATAAATGTTAGTCAAAATGTTTTTGAGTGACACAAAGTAGGGGTATGAATTAACATTAAAGGGATAGTAGCATTGTTTTCAAGTGGGGTTGTATGATCTACGACCTAACCAACTCACGTATCCCTCCGACCAGGGTTAGCGCCCGCCGATCAGCAGTTGGTTAGGTCCAAATAAAAACTGTGTTTTTCCTGCACTTTGAGGGGCTGGACAAATTTATATTATAGCGAACAATGGAACTGTGTATTTTTTTTTCAGGTAAAACCTCTCTTAGGCCGCGAAAATAAGTCGTTTCTTTGGGTCTGTTCACAACACTGTGGGCTCTATTTTCGTAAACTAGCGCAGGCACAGCGGATCTGCCCTGCGCATCGCCTTCGCTTCGCCAACAGGGAGTGTCCAGGAGCAGTTTGCAATTTTCCTGCGAAGCGCAGCGGGGCGGACCAGAGGAGAGAAGGCGTGGAGTGGGTTTGACACAGCCGAGTCAGATCTTCACCAATCAAATGAGCTCCTCTCGTCATCCTTTAAATCCGCCGCGCGCACGAGGCGCAAGTTTGATTTCACCGTGGAAGAGGGAGGCAATTGACTGAGCAATTGACGCTGAGAATAGACCAGGTTGGAGCTGGCGAGCTTTCGGCGCACTCGCGGTCTATTGGCATCAAATTGTCACTGCGCCAAGGTGAATCTGTCGACACCTCCCCCTGCTGCGCAACCACTCCCATCTTGGCGCACAGCAGTCTGCCAATTTATCAAATCCGCTGCTCACGTTGTTGCACTGGACGATAATACCACTGTGCCGGCTGTGCCAGGGTTCGCCTCGCTGCGCCCCCCTGAGTTGCGCCAGGAAAATAGAGCCCACATGTTGTAAATCTCTGGGCAGGGCTACGGGCTGGCGTTGCTAACGGGAGGAGTGCAGAGAGTCTTCTACTGCAATTAAAGTACTTAGGGGCTATTTGTAGATCATACAACCCCACTTGAAAAAAATGCTACTATCCCTTTAATTGGGAGGTTGACCTCTACCCCTCCCCCACACCCACTTTGTACAGTTTGCAGGCATAATCTATCAGCACCAGCAGGTCTAAGTTTTCAACAGCTCCACCATCTGACCCCTCAGGCAATCATCCTCCACCTGCTCTGATGGAGGAGGTGGTATGTGGAATGAACAAAGACAATGGGTTTTCAGTTGCAAGCAGAGTGACATGCTGTGCCTCATGGTAGTCTTTATATTTTTTACTGAGAGACAAAGTTGTTTATGTATATTCAGTTTTATCAATAACAATTCTGCCCATTAATCCAGTCCTTATGAATGCTTTTATATCCCTACCATGAGTAAACTAATTCATGCTATATTTGGAGTTAAAGGGATAGTTCACCCAAAATTCAAATTTCGCGCAGCAGTATTTGTCCATATAATGCTTTTCAATGGATACCAACTTTCTTCGTCCAAAAAGACACACCAAAAAACATCCAAATACCTCCATACTGCTCGTCTGTAATGTCCCTCTTGTATTGAAGCCCCGACATGAGAAATTGTTCCGCCGTGACAAAGGAAGAGCAGTGAACCGAGACACTGGTAGCTTCCGCTACAAACACGCTTAAAATATAGACTTATTTAATTTTTTTGGAACAATTTCTCATGTCGGGGCTTCAATACAAGAGGGACATTACAGACGAGCACTATGGAGGTATTTGGATGTTTTTTGGTGTGTCTTTTTGGACGAAGAAAGTTGGTATCCATTGACAACCATTATATGGACAAATACTGCTGCGTGGACCCCCCGTAACTCAGAGAAGGAACGAAGGAATCTGAAAATTCTCACAGCTCTTAGTTGACATGACGGTGAGTAGATAATGAGTGAAATTTGAATTTTGGGTGAACTATCACTTTAAGTTATATTAGATAATTCCTATGTGTCCTTGCAAAAAGCTGCCTGTCCAAGATGACTTAGGCATGTTTGTATCTGATTGGCTAAGAGGGCAGGGGACATCTGCAGGCTTACATCATATACAAATAGCCACTGACTGAAAGACACGGAGGAGAGGAGAGTTGATCAGTGTGCTGTGAGTTATCAGATGAGTTATCCAAATGTGGCCTGAGCCAGAACTGAAGCGAGGACAGGCAGGAAATGGAGGGCAGAGGTGCTGATTACCCTGATGTGGCTTTATATCCTTTACCCCAACTGGAGTTGAACACCTGGCCAGCCAGCCAAATTGTTCTGCCTCAGTTGCTATGTCTGCTGCCCTCACTACAGCCTCCATGGTACTGTTAGTGCCACAATTCAAAGGGACTTCTGCAAATCTATCCACAAGATCAAGATCAGCCTGTGGTTTGTTGTAATGATCTCTGGGGGAAAGACGAATGTCTGGTCTGGATCAACCTGCATTTACCAGTTGTGGACAGTGTGACTCTTGCAGATGGTTCATCACATAATGACAGAAAATTGCCTTCAGTTAAGCCTCTAAACATAAAAAGACAAAAAAAAACCAACAACATACAAACCAAAAAAACATCAACATTCAAACCAATGAGACACATAAAATCGCATTTTAAAAAAACTACTAATGAAAGCTTGTCTTAAAAGTGGTGCCTGTTTTGCTTTGTTAAAAATGCACACTGCAGTGGGAATACTAAAGCTGTTTTGTAGAGGCTGAAACTGTCATTGTCTGCCCTCACTTCCTGTTTTATTTTGAAGTCTGTGTCCATGTCTTCCTGTAAAGTTTCCCTCCTGTGTGGTTACCTTAATGTATCTCACATGTGTTGATTTCCCCACCTGAGCCTTGTCTGTGTCGCTACCTGTTGTCCATGCATTGCTTTTGTCCCTCGTGCACTTTGTTCCTGTGTTCCTGCCATCGTGTTTCTCCCTGTGAGTTTTTGTTTCAAGTTTTTGAATGGTTACTTCCAGTGAGCTCTCCTTGGAACCAGGAGGTCATGGAGTCTGCATACTGCCGAAGTGGACAGGCAGTTTTCTTATTTGGGAGATGGTTTTCCATCTACCTATTTAAGGAAAGTCGATCCATTGTTGTTGCAAATTAGTTAATTTGTATAAATGGAAAAGAGGATGGGTGATAAACACAACCTTGTGTGACCCCAGTACTTAAATCCATGCTGGTGGGTGAATGTTTTGTCAACAGGGGGAAAAAATGGCAGGAGTTGTTTAAAGCAGGACCGTGGGACTTTTACATAAATGAAAGTTCTTTACTGTCAGAGTCTTGTCAGACAAGATGGCACAATGCTGACAAATAGAATGGACCAGGAGAGAATAGGTTTACTGTCGTTTGTTGACTGCATTCATTGCATTTGTGATAAGTGATAAGGGTGTCCTTTTCTATCTTTTTCTTTGCCAGGGGTATCCTGTGGCGTTACCCTGAGGGGAGCAACTCAACCTCAGGGTGGAGGGGGCGTAGTTTGTCATTGATTATTGTTCAAGATTTCCTGTGTACAGTTGTAGAGGTCATCTAATGGCTTTTTGTTTGCAACCCAACATCCCTCCCGTTGTCTTAATAATAATCCACCATGTGCCCATTAAAATCAAGGGTTCTACTGTCTATGAGGCTGACAAACATTTATTTACACTTGTTTATCACTTGTCATCTTGCCTGCGTTTCAGTCTCAGTGTTTGGGAAATTGGGACCCATCCAACAGCACCAATCTGGTGATGCATGCAAATAACAAAACTCTTATTTTGAAATCTGCTAATACTGATGACATTGATATGATTCATCTTCCTTTATCCTGATGCTTTATGTTTAAATGAAGATGGGATATCCACTGTCTCCTGTCAGTCCTATAAGACTTAAAATTTATCATGATTTACTGTGAAGTTTTTGTTTGAAGTCACTGGTTTTGCCAACTTTATTCTTGGGAATTTTCAGGGATGGAGAGAGTAGGCTACTACACTCTGTTTGAAAACATGGGGTTTGATGCCCTGTACCCCCTTTAATAACTGGTGTTACATCACTGGAGTTACCAAAAAGGAAGGTGACACCAGTGCAGATTAGTGACTTTGGATGTACAGATGAACTAAATTAAAAGCTGTTACTGGAGTTCCTTTGTATACAAATACGCCACGGTCATTGGTGTTAAAGAGACTAAGAAATGGTTCAAGTTTTGCAATAGGCTACACAATTTTTTAATCATTAAGCTTCATAAAGTTAGTTGTGTAATGATAGGCTAATCATGTGGTTCAGATCTTAGAAAAACAAAATACACTTTAAGACATTTTTTGACTGATTGCACAAAAATGTCAAAAACCTGTTTTCACTTTTTCTGTGATGTTTAGATGTTGGGTTATCTAAAGTGAGATGTGAAGTTTTGAGGGCAGGTGAAGGGTCTGTTTAGTCATCTGTTACTGGACTGTGCTGAGGGGAAACATGGTCCAAAACCTGACGAGAAGGCTCTGTAAACTTAGCCGTGACTCAGCAGATGTAACAAAGGAGCTCAGAGGTTAGTCCTCAGCACGGTGCCTCCGTCATCCCGCTGTTGAGACACTGAAACTGTCCCCGAACCCCCTCGCTCCACTACACCCCGCCCAGTCCACTGCCAGTCCGCCCGGCCCCGGCAGGCCACGTCTCACAAACCGAGCAGTGCACGCAGTCGAGCAGTTGCGGGCTGAGCGCAGAGAGGAGAGGAGAGGGGGACAGGGCTACGAACCGGCTTTGTCTCCAGGCACAAACACCGAGGACCAGGTAAGACCGGCTGTCTCCTCGAACTGTTGCAGGGTTAGGGTGGGAGAGGCCACACGGACCATAGCGCGATTGAGAGCGGACGCACTTTTTTGGGGGGGGCGACGCATCAACAACTTGGCGACTTTTCCTCCTCGACACTCACTCAGACACACGTAGCTGTTCGTTGTGTGAACAAACGGTTTGGTGCCATCTCCCTCCCCGCTGCGGAGCGGACCCAGGGTGGACAAGCTACTACTAAGTTACTGCTCCATAACAGCACATTTTAGAGCAGCCCGCTGAGGTTCACCTGAGCCCCAGATCGTGTCCCGAGGTGGAACAAAAATAAACAGCCACAAATTTAGATGCACACACTCGCTGGAGACTCGGACCCGGCGCCAGTGTCTCAGTGTCCCCGCAGAGGAGGACAGAGTGGCGGTGATGTGAGCCGCAAACAGGAGCTATAGCCTACGTGACATGGGCAATGAAAAATAAAAAAAATCCAGATGAAACGAATTATTCATTTTGACAGCAGAGGTAACGGAAAACAACACAATGTGAAATTGATTTGGTGCTTGTCAGTCTTTAAAGTTTAGATTAGATTAGATTAGATAAACTTTATTGTCTCCAAAAGGGGAAATTCGTCTTGGGCAAAAGTGCGTGTAGCAACAATTCAATAAGACATATAAGCAGCAAAGCATGACAGACATACAAGCAATAGACATAAACAGTGACAGACATACAAGCAATAGATATAAGTACAACGACAGACATAAGCAATAGACATAACCTACAGTGACAGACTTACAAACAATAGACATGTGTACAGTGACAGACATACAGGCGTAGACGTACAGACAAAGCAGCATTGCACAGCATCAAAACCATATCAGTCGGCATTATCAGTTCTAAAAGAGAGGTGTAAAGTAAAAAGGACAGAAGCTTGGCTTCACTGTTATCTGCATCTTCCTACATTGATAGTTTGTGGAAATTGTCAAATCTGAAGTTGCTCTAAATCAGGGCTGGTTTGAGACAAAAAAAAATCAACCCAGGCATTTATGTGTATAAATATTTTGGGTGTAGCAAGGTTTAAAAATTCGCAAAAGTTTTAGTTTGTGTCATGCACAGACAAACACACATGCATCTATAGGCTACCTCGTAGTCAATATGTTACTCATGTGATATTGACATTATAATGAGGCATACAGACTCACCCTATTTTCAAATGCAACAGGTAGCCATCTTCACAACTTACTAAGAAGGGGCATTGAACTGCAGTGAACCCCAGCCGGGTCCATCACTTTTTTGCGTCCCTGGAAACACTTCTGCTGTGAGGTTTTGCAGCGCACGTGTTGTCAAACTGAGGACCTTTGCTGAATTTGTAGTGCATTTGTGCCTTTGCTTGTGTTTTCTTAAGGTGTAGTACGTTGAGGCCTCAGGGCCACCGTACACATAATTTATTAACCTTCACCAGTTTATTAATTATCATCAGCTCAGACTATGTGGAAATGAATGGTTAGTTGCAGTTCTGTCCATGCCGTCGTGATTCCTTTACACAGTGAGTCAACATGTGAGTACACATGTAATCTCAGTTTGCTTGTAGGTATAAGTAATGACACTATTTTACCAGACAGATCACAAAGGCTGACTGTTGTACTTAATGATCAATGGCTGAGCTCATACATTTTTAATGACCATAACATTGCAATGTGAGATGTTTGCACAGTGTTTTGCATAAATTATTGAGGGTAGTCGTAAGCCAAAGGAGTTAACAAGAAGAGCAGCTGTTTGAGGTTGATATTGAAGGTGGCCCTGGCTGAGCAGTTTATTTATCATCCTACCACAGTCAGTGCTCTCTCCACTCATAGTCTGTGCAGCTGCACAGCATCCTGACACCACCCTGATAAGGTTGAGTTAATGCTCCTTCATGTAGGAAGACGACAGGCTTAAACAGCATGTTTCTGAGCAACTGCAACTACTTGGTCTTTCGGCAGATGTGAATTAAAAATGTGTTCACAAAACACCAACTGACTTAAGCTGAGGGTTGTTATAGCAATTACCAAACACATAGCCTTATCAAATAATGCCACACACTAGGACGTTAGAAAAATCAAGATAAGGTAAATAATATTTGTTCCCATGTCATTTTAGTTCAGACAGTCGGCCATGTTCAGTCAGTCAGTGTTACAAATTTATCAGGTGTTTGTAAATCACAAGTTGGTATAACTGAAGTCACATTGTCAAAACTCTTCACAGTCTGCGAATCAGAAGTCCATGTGGAGCAAACTGTGAATCACTTTTCATTGCTTTTACACAAAATACTATTAGTGACCACAGTTACCAAAATTCAAAAAATCTTTTCTAAGTTACTAGCCCACCACCTGCAAAACACTATACACTTTTGCAGCACATTTTTCAAATGCTAACACACTGCGTTCAAAACAGTTAAAAACAGAATGATGGAATGGACAGTGCATTTCTGCTGCAGCCACATTGAAATCTATCCACCTTATTCCTAGCCCCCATGATGCTTTGCGGGAATTATGGGCGCTACTTCTGGTGCGAACCAGAAGTCGCGTTTGTTTACATTCTAACAGTACGCGCTAATCCACTTTCTGCGAGCGTTAGAGACATAAAACACCACCTTTTACAACTCAAACGAGACAATATCATAATACCGCTGCCTACTAATATTGTGAGGTGTGAGGACGACTTAAAAAAGTGTCCAAAGATAAAAAAGATAACGTACAGTAGCATATTTAGCTACTTGTTAACTTGGTTGCTTCAGTTGTTGAGGCAACAAGCTATCTGCTAGCTCTGGAAAGTTGCCTCATATTGGAATAATTTTATTTTAAAACACATTCCTCTTTTATAAAGAAATGCATTATGTGTGTGGGGGGGTCTCTCTCTCACTCACCTCTTTACTGTCTGCTCTCAGGGACTGTGTGTGTGGTGGTGGTGGTGGGGGGGAGTATTTTACTGTAGGTTCTCACCATGGATCTATTATAAGACCACACACAGACACATCCGAGTGTCCAACCAACAAAGTTGTAGTAAAAAAAAATCCATTATTTAGTTTATTTTAATCATAAAGATACAGGGGGGTGTGTCAGTGTACACAACGTTTACACGGAATGAAACAGTAAACAAAAAATTGCGTGTATCATTTAGGGATATAAAAACCCCTAGGCTAAATGATACACACAATTTTTTTATAGGTACATATTTTATACATTGACCCGGATATAAGGCGGTGTTTTTTCCGTCGAAAAAAGTCTGAAAAAGATGGGGGCTCTTATAGATTCGGGGTCTAGATATTTATGTACCTGTGCAAATCAGCGGGTGACACCAAACAACGTCTGCCCAAGCAAGTCACAGCTTTTATTTCTCTCACACTCACACACACCAGTGTCCTGCAGAGATGCAGCCGCATCTGAGGGGACGATTGCGCGTGTGCGTGTGTGCGCATAACGTGTGTTGCCCCTTCTCCACTACACAGTTACAGCTCAGCTCTACTCGACTTGGTTTAGGTTCTTTTAATCACAGTCATAGTTTGTCATATTAAAGCGGGTTCGTCACCGCGGAACAGCTGCACCGGAGCTGATCGCTGTCTGATAATCAATGAGCATTTTCCACCGACTCTCTTTTCTCTCCTTTCGTCAGCTCCAAACTCACTCTTCTGCACCGCGATTACGAACCGCAGCGTGGTTTCAAACACAGCTGTTATTTAACTCATGTGTCAGAATAACAATAATCTCCGGGGGGGGGGGGGGGTTCTCGTTACATTCATTACAATGCATTTCTCCTCTGTGACGGGCGGCGCGCCCCCTCACTCCCGTCACAACACACACACACACACACACACACACACACACACAGTGACTGCCTCTCTCCCGGTTCAGCCCCGTCCACTTCTCGGTCTCCTGCCCAGATTACGTTGTACGAGCGGACCTGTTGGTCCGAGTGGCCACGGTCCAAGCGGACCTGTTGGTCTGACTCGTCCAACACTGTCCAGTCCTCCACCCGCAGCCCCCAGAAGCTGCAGACAGGTCAACCAAACAGCGCTACTCTCTATTCACTCGAGCTGATTTTTTTATTACGAGCGCTCACCACCATGGATCAATAACCGATCTATTATCACTACATGAATTGCCTCATCTACCGAATTAACTAAGAAAACAGAAAACAATGTGAAAACTTTCAAATAACCCGCTAACAGTAATGAAGACCGCTAGCAACCACTGCTGTTAGCCAATGGCTCACTGCTACTTCCGGTGCTGACCGGAAGTTCCACCCATAACCGTTTCTACAGTAACTAGAGTGCCTATAGAGAGAGAGTGGCGCCACCTCGGTTCACTGCAATGGTTCAGTTTTTTCACAGCAATGGCGGCGCATGGAGCCCCTCAAAAGTTCCCGGAAGTTAGCATAAGCTAACCGCCGCTCAATGTATTCCAATGGAGCAGCTGGTCGGAGCAGCACTTGTTCAAGGTAAAATGTTTAAACAATGGCATTTTCATATCAGTAGTGCATCTGAATTAAATCGACATGAGTAATTAAGTATGTTGGCGGATTATCCCCGTCTAGATTTGAATATTTAGAGAATATTAACAGATAAAAGTTTAGGCTAGCACTCTGGCTAACGATAGCAACACATGCAACAGGCTGCTAAATGTAATTCTGTTCTCTAAATATAACTTAATCCAACGCTGTCAATTGTCAGACTAGTAGCGAGGTTAATGTATAGGGAGTGTGATTGCAGTTAAACATAAAATTAATATCATTGAGGCTGCGGAAAGATGGGTGAAGTTTATGATATGAGGACATTCTGGACTGCTGTCTCAAACATGGGAAAATGTTCTGATTTGCTAATTTATTTGTTAAACCACTGACTGATTAAAATACACATCTAGCCATGGCATGTTCTCAAGTAATCATACTATTGGTCATATTATTTGATACACCTGTGCAACATCATGCAGTGCAGTATACCAGCTGTGCCATAAATTCTGCTTTCATAAATTTTATACATGTTCAGTTTTTGTTGACATCAGAAAAGTAGTGTTCATTGTACTTTATGTTATTTGTTGAGATCATTGTGTGTTGGACTGCATTATCTCAACAATTGTTGCTCATATTTTGCCTTCAAGTATTTTAATGGAGAGGAACACTGTTGAATGTAATGCACCCCAGCACAGCAGCATCTATGACTCTATGACTACTACTACTACTACTATGACTCCCGTAAATAAACAGCAACTAGTGACTAGTGATCACCTTTTTGACTATGTCAGCTATAACTAGAAATATATATTTTTATAAATGAAGAATGTATGGGCCAGAGCAACATATAGTTAATCAATAATCATAGACATTGATGCTGTAGCTACATCAGGAGAACTGAAGAGTAAGGACCAATGATCTTATAGCTCAGGAGTGATGATGACAAGGATGTAACATGTCTCTTATGTGTTAACTGTTTCACCAGATGTGGGACAACAGCCATGAAGAAGAAATGCCTGTCTGGTGTTGCTGGATGTGTCACCTATGTTTTATTCGACCCCAAAGGATTTCCACATGGCCTGCTTAGGGCTACCCATGTCGGTGGTGATATTTATTACATGTAGCTCAATAGATTCTGCCCTCTCTTGTCGTTGCTACTGTTTTAGGAGCTGTGATTCTGTGATTCTTCTTGCATTGTTTTTTCCTGTTCTGCTCTGTTAATTAAAAAAATATTAAACTTCCCAGTGGCGTGGTATTTGAAAGTGTGTGAAAGAGCAAATTGTTTGAATATGATTACCTCACATTTTTTTGTTGTTGAAATCTAGGTGTTTAAATTGCTCCTTCTGACTTTAGCCAGCCATGCTTTTCTCCTGTCCCTGTGTTTGGGGAAGCCATACATGTGCAGGCCTTTCTCCAAGCGACTGGAGCATCCCCGTGCAGCACAGCATACCATGGTGAAGACTATATTCAAGGACAACACAGCGGAAAGGACGCAAACAGCTTGACATGCTGATCTGTTTGACTTCTGTAGATCTGTTTTTAAGGAATTTATTGTGATATTAAGTGCACTGGGTAAAACATGACTCTGTGTTTTATTATGCATCACTGAGTACAGTAAGTTTGGGATAAGTATACAGTTAACAAATAGTGATAAAATTCCATATATTTGCAATGAATTAAAATTAAACTTTAATTTATTTGCCATGGACTTTCTATTAGAGTTATCATCATAATGCTGTTGTGTAGTCAATTGTCAAATCATAGTCACTTGTTACTCTGCCTCAACCAAGTCTGAAAGTAAAAAAAAAGAGGAAATATTACAGTTTTATTGCTATCAACAACAGTAAGGGTTTAGTCAAGTTAACAGAGTTCAAAGCAACACAAGCATAGCCTAATAAGAAGAATAGTTAACAAAGAGTGATAGAATTACGTGTATTTACAATGAATTCAAATCAAATTTTAGCATTTGCATGGATTTCCTATTTGAACACATTATGCAGTTGTGAGTCCAGACATGTTGTCAGTGACCTGTCAGTTTGCCTCATTCAAGTCTGAAAGTTTGATAAAAACAGAGAAAATGCTACGATTTTATTGCTGTTGATGACTGTAGGGGTTAAGTAAACTTAACACAGTTAAAAGTAATTAACACAAGCATATAAATACCGCAAAACAAAGCATTTATTGACCGTTATTTAGCAATTATCGGGGTTTTCCTATTGCTTTCAATTGCCCGCCAAGCACTTCCGGGAACTTTCTGAGGCTACATGGACCACGTGATCGGCCAGCATTTTGAACTTCCGTTGTCGCCACTCTCTCTCTATAGGCACTCTAACAGTAACGACCCCAGGAATAAGGTGGATAGTAAATCATATTAAAATATTTACAATAAAATGAAATAATAAGAATAATTTCAAATAGGGCTGCACGATTATGGCCAAAATGATAATCACGATTATTTTTGTCGATATTGAAATCACGATTATTAATCACGATTATACATTATGTTAGATAAAACATGTTTTTACTGCACTTTCTATTTGAAACAAACAATAGGCTATGGGAACAAGGCTTTCAGTTCAAAATAAAACGTAAAATAAAAATAAATAATAGCCTAAAATAAAATTTACCCAAGACAAAGGGCTAGCGAAAAATAAATGCCATTGCAGAGTGCAGAGGTGTCATTCTGTACAGTAGCGTACAGATACTTGTGTAAAAAACAAAAAATAAAAAATAAATCTGGTAGAAGTAGCTGCTGATTCAACTCCTTTACTCAAATAAAAGTAAGAAAGTACAGGCTCTGAAATGTAATTTCAAAGTATAGGTAAAACTTAATTTTTTGCCATCAATGATACACAGAGATGTGTGGGCAAGAGTCTGTCTAGCATGGACCAAAGCACAGCACGGGTGGTTCAGCAGCAATTTAGAACGAATTAAAAACATTTAATGAACAGACCAAGTGTTTTCACACAGGCAGCGTCCAGCAGGTCGACCTAGCTCAACTGTGCTGCCACCAAAACGGCCATAGATCGCTGTTACCGGCCGTTATGATCACGGTCGGAACATTTTATTTACACGACGTATGTAATTAACACCAAAACGGCCGCGTGGGGTGACGGGGTCTCGGTCCAGCTTTGAGACCACCCCGCAGCCCGACCTCGATCCGATCCAGAGCGAGACGGCGACAGTAGACAGCCTTTGGAGGTGCTGACTGACCAGACACAGACACACGTCATGTCTACTGTCACCGTCTGCTGCCGACATCGTCTCACTCTCACTGCAGAGTGAGATCCATACAGTCTATGAGTGAGACGTAACACCGGGCGCAGAAGGTGACACAGTACAGCAGCATCTGAAGGTGCCGACTGACCGGCCGGGACCATAGACTGTAAAAAGAATGGACGTAGCGTCCGTGACGTCACCCATTGGTTTGGGGGAGTCTGTTTTGTGCCTCTACTACGGGGGTTTGAGCCGCGCCATGTTGGATTCTACTTGCCATATTTGGAGCGGTGCGGCCGTTGGCCGGCCGAGAGCCCGCCCACTGGCCTCGTAGCAGCGGTCGCCGGACCTGTCACTCAACGGTTCTGCGCCCTAATTGGCCAGAACTTTAAACCTAATAATAGTAAAACGGTAGAGTTTTAAAAAAATTCACCCCCCTCAGAGTGTGTGCGGGGGTAGAAACTATCGGTTGAGACCAAAAAAATAAAATGTACCAGGCTGTAAATATGTTTTTTTAAGCTGTAAAATCGGCTATTTTAACATGGGGCTCAATTGGAGTTGCTCCCTTCTGGAGCCAGCCCCCAGCGACAGCCCAGGGGATTGCAGCTTTTTGAATGCGGAAGTGAGCTTCACTTCTCAGACCGACAACTGCCCCCTTGGCCGGGACACACACTGGACTGTAAACAACATGTAAAGGGAGGATGCGCTCGCTTGTTTGTTAGGCAGCTTCATGGAGCCCTGACCTCTCGTTCGCCCCCTGGTGGTTGGCGGACTATTGGTTGAGAAAGCGCTTGATTTGATATGCAGCACAGCCCGTTTTTTTACATGTTAATAATCGTGACGATCATCTTAATTTAATCGTGGCAGCCAAAATCGTGATCGTGATTAAAATTCGATTAATTGTGCAGCCCTAATTTCAAATACATCTGAGTCCATTTTTTAAAAAAACCTGCTCATGTGACCTGGGAGAGGAAGAAGTGTCACTGGGCACAAGGCAACTGTGGATGTCCCAGGCCAGAGAGGAGCAAACATTACAATGAGAGCCATGATGGTTTGCTTTGATACTCATCTTATCAATAGCACTAATCAATATCAGATCTCTCAACAATAAGACTTTTATTTTGAATGACTTTTTCTCCACTCACACTATGGATTTCTTGTTGCTGACAGAAACCTGGCAAAAGCCAGGTGATAACAAAGCCTTTTCTGAGCTCCTCCCTCCTTGCTGCTCTTATTTCACCTGTCTACGTGCCATAGGCCGAGGTGGTGGCTTAGCCTCTGTTCAAAAATAAATTCAGATGCAGATTAAATCTACTGTAATAGATTTTGCAAAAGGATGTTTGTCATGGTAGTAAAAACTCAATTGTAAGCAAGCCTTTAAAGGTACAATATGTAAGAAATCTAAAGCAACTGGCCGTAAAATCCCCCTAATATGTCACAGAGACTCAGGAATAATGTTCATATAACATGATGAAGTCACCAACAACTGCAAATCATGTTTATGTTTTGAATGTACGTGTTGGCATGTTGTGCCACCTAGCCCTCTCTCCCAGTCACGGCGGCGTCAGTGGCATTTCAGCCTCCGGTCGCTTCCACTGAGCTGCCGCTACGGCTGGGAGAAAAAACCAGATCGCTGTGTTTTGAATTTGACTGCAGTAACCGTTTTTGGCCACATTCTTACATATGGCACCTTTAACTAACCTATGTGTTATTTAAACTAAGAATGAACCATATTCTTGTATGATAAAAATGAATGTCTAAGGCTTGTTAGAAAAAGTGCAATCATGCCCTTCACAGGTTCTTGTTTATTTTCTAACTAACTAACCAACTTACTCAGTCAGTACTCCTCGGTGCTGCACCACGTCGCGTGGCAAGTGCAGGTGCACTCAAACTAGGGTTGCAGAAGTGCGATGGAGAACGAACCAGAAAACAACAATTGTGTGCATGCACACTGACCAAGTGTACCGTGCTCAAGCACACCTCTTCTAACTGTACCAGACCAGTGAAGTGTACCGTACTCAAGCACGGTACACTCAGTGTTGCCAACTTGCTAAATCTGACGACTTTCCAGACCCTCTTGAAGACTTTTTTTGTCAAAAGCGACTAGCGACAAATCTGGTTTGGAGACTCAGTGAAAGCGTATCACTGCTGTTTTGAACGGGCAGCAGGTGCTGCCGTGAGCCCCGCCCCGGTCCTGAAGCACTCACCCCCCCAAATCATGCAGGTGCTGCCGCAGGTGCTGCCGTGAGGTGCCGCAGGTGCTGCCGTGAGCCCCGCCCCCGTCCTGAAGCACTCCCCCCCGATAACATAATGACATCATTTAGCCAATTAACTTACTGAGGAGTTGGCAACACTGGGTACACTGCGCCCTTAGGCCCTGTCCACACAAATATGCGGCTTCACTGAATCCGATCTTTTTCTTAATCGTTTTGAAAAAAATCTCCATAAACACGGCACCATTTCCAGAAATATCTGCGTCCACACGGATCCAGTGAAAACGCCCCAAAACGCGGTAGTACATCCTCCAGGCATGTGTGGAGCGTGTGTGGCGCTGTAACGCTGCCACACACAAACACTTAAAGGGACAACGAAGAGTTTCTCCATCGGCAGAACAAAAAATTCTGCGACAATAAAAACGTCTCATATTACTGTGGATGAATCTACGTTACCCACACTTGTTAATGGGCCCATCTTCGATAAATATATCGTTTTGTCTCTATTGTTATTTTGTAATTATTAGTGGTGGTGGAAATGCTGGGCGAGCCGACCAGCGTTTCCTTACTTTCGGTTTTGCGGCGAGTCATGAGAACAACACCGCGAATCGCCGTTTATGGTCAGAACTACGACGGTATGGGGTGGTGCGTGGCGCAGTGGTTAAGGCGGCCGCCCCATGTAGAGGCTACAGTCCTCAACGCAGGTGTCCCCGGTTCGAATCCCGCATCGGGCAGACCTTTCCTGCATGTCATTCCCCCTCTCTCTGCCTCCCCCTTTCCTGTCTGTCTATATTGTGTGCTATCAAATAAAGGCAAAAACGCCAAAAAAATATTTTAAAAAAAGAACTATGACGGTATGTGATCGTCTTTGTACCACTGACTTTAATTCTTGATGAATGAAAACATGAGTCTGTCTTGCGCCGGTCAAAGAATTTCACCGTGCGCGCGGAGGCTCATAAATGTAGTGTGAAAACGCTTTTCCAAAACTCCTCATTGTCCCTTTAAGACAGAGAAGAAGACGGAAAGTCCCTGTTGAAATTCAATAGAAGAAGAAGTCCCCCGCTGTATTCAAACTCAAACATGGGATTAAATGTTGACAGGGAGTCATGTCAGAGTAAATATGATGATCAGTGATGATTAAACAGGTGCGATTCAGCCGCAGCGCCTGAGCGACCTGACGGTAGTCGGCCGTTGTTGTTATTGTTACGTCCATAGACTGTCAGTTCAGTGTGTAGCTGCTGCAGCGGTGTGTGTGTGTCTCAGGTTACAGGTAGAGCGGTGGGGGGTATGACATCATCGTTTCAGAAAAAATCTGTATTGGCCATCCAGACGAAAACGCTGGAGCGGCGTTTTCAAATTTTCCCACTCTGGAACCCGTTTTCAAATAATACCGTTTTCACCCCCCTAAACGCCGTATCCGTGTGGACACAACACCGATCCGATAAAGTATTTATTCGGATTCGAAAAAAACTTATTCGTGTGGACAGGGCCTTAGTCAAATGCACTTCTGGGTTTTCTTTGATTTCTTGCTAACATCCTCCTGCTGTGCAGACTGTTGAACAATCCAATGTGGTGTTGATTTCAAGGAAATATGTGGAAAGTCTTTTGAAACTGGCCTTGATCCACTCCCAATGAAACACAGCCGTATATAGGGAAGAGTTATAGAAAGAAACAGGTCATCAGGTCCGAAACTGTTCATTCAATTTCCACTCTCACCTGATTTTCAGGTGATTGTGATCAAGGCTGCAAATATAGATTTTTAGATTATGCCAGTTCTCTGCCTAATTAATCATTCATCAGAGCACATTCGGTTTACAATGTTCCCTTTATTCTAGTGCAAGTGGATCAGTATATTGCAGATAGATTTTACATCAACGTTTGTGTTAGTACTGTGCTTGTGTGTCCTCGTGTGAGATGTTCCCCAATAACAAGCCATGAATTACCCGGGACGTGCATAACTAAAACAAGCTGGTCTTCGGGAACAGTGGATATGTGGGGGTTGTGGCATCATCTTAATAAGTAAATCTCAGGGAGAAACACCCATTTTCCCAGTGAGCAGCAGAGTCTTCAGACAGAATTGACATGAACTCTGACTGGGAACAGATTGTCTCCATCTTGATAAATAAGTCAAACTTGAGAAACTTATTGATCTATTTGATACACAGGATCAGAGGCAGATGAGAAAGGAGACAGGGCAAGAACAATTAGCCTATTTGGCCTGAAATAGATAGGCTAATGGATCTACTTTTCACAAGCTGCAGATCCTCTGAATATTCTCACATCAAAATGATTTTCTCCCAACAGATCAGGAGAAATTTAACATGATTCAAGACCCGTCTCTGTCTCAGCACACAGATCTCTGCTCTTTGCTGGTTCTGGTTTTGGTTTCTCTGCCCTTGTCACAATGGCAGTGTTGTGGCAATTCTTGTTCAATAAAACACAGCATCCACCCTTCTCTTTCTGTGAGTTTAATCCAAGTGGTTTGCAGATGGACTCACAGCTCTCACTGGCATGAGATGTACGAATGAGGGGAAGAGAGAGAAGGAGATGGCAGTAATCAGCTGCTCCGCGGACGGACCCGCTGACCTGTCCGGTGTCTGAGCGGACTCAGCGGACACGCACCGACCGGCTGCCCTGCTGCTGCTGCTTCGTTTGTGGGGACAGAGCTGCGTAGGACCGGAGCACCGGGCGGTCTCCCTGCTGCGTTAACCCGTTGTCAACGACTACGGGAGCCCTTTTAGCTCAAACTTGTTGAGTTCGCCTGGCAGTTGGGTCGCACCAGAGTGCGGTTGCTTTCACACATTACGGTTAATAATCGGTTAACGAGCGCCGGTTATCGGTCAGAAAAAAAATTCAAAATGTGCATCCCTAGTTCAAACAATAGCTGCTGTCCTTAAACAACAAACAGACGGATGCAGTGAGTGTTCAGACTTTTGCATATGTCGGTCAGGTTTTATACCTGCTGATATCATTTTGTTTGTATTGTCAGTTATTTATTGGTGCAATCCATGTGCACAGTGCGACTGAGACAGCAAGTCAAATTCTCCAAAAAGTGCAGAGAATAATACTGTAACAAGTACTGACAACAGACTTAAGCTTATTTGACCTGTGTTATGACATACAACATTCATACAACAGGCGGGGTTCACAGAAGGTGCTTGAATTTTGAGGGGAGGGGAGGGGGTCAATGTCCTTGAATTTCAAATGAAATTAACCAATTAGTTACAACCCAACTAGTTCTAAATGCAAAATCAAAGTCTGCTCAATCTCTTTAAACACAAAGGATATTGTCCCAGCAGCTTTTGTAATCTGGTCGTCTGGCCCGTTTGGAGGTCAGCCACAACCTGTCTCCTCACAGCTGCCTGCAAGGGTTTTTTTTGTGCCGCTATGAATGCATCTCTGCACACGGTATGCCTATTACTGTGTTTCACTCAAGTATCTCGTTTGCAGTTTGCGTTGCCTGTGACAAAAACTGACTTTCCAGCTGCTTGCTTCTGCGCTTTGCAGTACTTACAATACATTAATTTGTTTTCGTAAAGGAGTGAAGGAAATGTTTTCTGCCAGTCAGCATTAAACCTGTACTTTTTACGGCTGGGAATGCTAGCATTATCGCCTGCTCCTCCGGTTTCTTCAGTCACGTTAGCTTCTTCATCTAACGCTAATTCTTCCTCGTCCATTTCGTCCCCTTCCACCATTTCGGTCTCGGTGGGTCCACAGCTTCTGGCTCTGTCGCCCTTTTAAAATAATCGCTAATGCGCTTCATAGTTGATACATTTTTTTTTCATTTGTTTGGCTTTGCCTCGTTACCATAGATCCATGATACTCCCTCTGCCTTTAACCGCCTTCTGCAGCACGTCAGCAAGCACGCTCACTAGGTGTAAATCACGTGATTTGGCTGGTTATGGAAAGCTTTCAGTGTTAGCAGAAGGAGCTTGTAATGTATGATGGACAGGGGGCCAGTGGAGTTTCATGAGGACTTGTGTAATATGATCCGAGGGCTTGTTACGGGTGATGATTCTGGCGGCGGTAGACGGTGGATGAGTTTCTGTGGTAGACCGGTGAGGAGGGAGTTGCAATAATCCAGGCGGGAAGTGACCAGGGCATTTATGAGGATTTCGATGGCATGCTGGGTGAGGGAGGGGCAGAGACTGGAAATATTGTGGAGATGGAAAAAGGCTGTGCGTGAGATGTTATTGATGTGGGATGTGAATGAGAGGGTACTGTCCAAAATAACGCCAAGACTTTTAACTTCAGTTGAAGTGGGGACCAAACAGCCGTCAATGAGAATACTGAGGGGGTGGGATTTGGAGAGTGATGATTTGGATCCAATGAAAAGAATTTCACTTTTATTGCCATTGAGTTTGAACTTGTTGTTTGACATCCAGTTTGTATTGGTTTGCAGACAGTCCATAAGGGCAGTAGGTGGTGATGTAATGTCCGGTTTGGTGGTGATGTAGATTTGGGTGTCGTCAGCACAACAGTGAAAGTGGATACCAAAATGACAGAAGATATTACCAAGAGGGAGGATATAGATGATAAAGAGTATGGGACCAAGGACAGAACCTTGTGGAACACCATGAGGGAGTGGTGAGGGCGGTAATCTGGTATTTTCTCCAAAACTGTGAACGGTCAGACGGGTAAGAATGGAACCACTAAAGAGGAATGCCAGAAGACCCCGATCTAAGAGGATGGTGTGAGATATTGTGTCGAAGGTGGCACTGAGGTCTAGGAGTATGAGGACGGTGAGTAGGCCAGAATCCGCTGCTAAAAGAAGGTAATTTGTAATTTGAGTGAGAGCTGTTGTTTCTGTGCTGTGATTGGGACGGAAACCAGACTGGAAAAGCTCAAAGAGGTTATTGTTAGATGGCCTTGAAGTGGCAGGCTACTGTACGTTCAATAACTTTTGAGATGAATGGGAGGTTTGAGATAGGGCAATAGTTATTGAATTCATTCGGACCTAGGCCAGGTTTCTTTAATATGGGTGTGACTGAAGCAGTTTTGAGTAGGGAGAGAACAATACCATTTGACAGGGAGGAGTGCACAATTTGTGCGATGAGTGAGGCGAGTGTGGGGAGACAAGCTTTGACCAATGTGGTAGGAAGTGGATTGAGTAGACAAGAAGTAGACCTGGAAGACATGATCAGTTGAGATATCTGTTGATTCGAGGGAAGATGGAAGGCAGACAGGGTACTGGTGGACCGGACAGTAGCATTGAGCCAAGGGGTGTTTGACTGAGAAGACAGGCAGGGGGTGAGATAGACAGTGATGTATGGAGTAAACTTTGTGATTGATGAAGTCCAAGAATTGCTGACAATGAAGGGCTGATGTGAAGTGGGTGGCAGTTTCTTTGGGCTTGAGTAGTTTATTTACTGTGGAGAGTAGAATCCTGGTAATGTTTCCATCGTGGTGGATGATGTTGGAGTAGAAGGCAGATTTGGCAGCATTTAGAGCAGTCTTGTAAGATGTGATGTGGTCCTAGTACATTTGGGAGTGAACAGTGAGTCTAGTTTTCTTGGCAAGGCACTCAAGGCGGTGGCCATGTGTTTTAAGTTGGCGGAGTTCTGAGGTAAACCATGGAGCAGTCCTAGAAAAAGTCACTGTGCAAGTTTTTGATGAAGCCAGGGTGTCCAGTGCAGTAAGTAGTGTGCTGTTGTTAATGGTCGACAAGTTCAGTAACAGAGAAAAGGTGTGGATGAGAAATTGGCATAAAAATTAAACTGTTAAGTTCTGTGATGGTGGGAAGGACAGGGACTCCGTTCAGCCCCGTAAAGGTTCCTGTAAACGGCCAGAAGCCCATAGGTGATGATTAAGACTGATTTCATTTGTATAAGTCTAGCGTTTATTTTTGGACACAAAACTCCAGACTCTACCTTTAACTAGAGATAGATAGATAGATAGATAGATAGATAGATAGATAGATAGATAGATAGATAGATAGATAGATAGATAGATAGATAGATAGATAGATAGATAGATAGATAGATAGATAGATAGATAGATAGATAGATAGATAGAATAAAAGAAGCAGCTACGGAGGAGGACTGAGGCTGAATGATAAGGAGACAGAGGAGTTAAGAGAGAGGAGGAAGGATCTGTCACCTTGTGTTTACCTTTGGGTCCGGGGGGTTTGAACATGAGGAGAACATGTCAGAACTTGTTCAATGAGTGCAACAGATTATGGTGCGCTTGTATGCATCACCTCAGTTAGCAGTACTGGAAACTTCCAAGGACAGTCCTATGCAACATTGTGTCTATTTCTGTTTTCACAATCAGCAAAAGCTTAAATTGTACCTATTACCCATAAAGTTGGAATAATTTTGTTTTCTGACACATTCCTCTTTTTATTCCTATAAAGGTTCATTGTGGTTTAATTTTTACAATCACATTGTCACAATAATTTCATAAGAAGAAGTTTAAAAAAAACAACAAAAAAAACAATAATAATTCCAACTTTATTTTATGGGCGACCCCGTATATTTTTAGCCTGGCTCTCGCCAGACCCTTGTAGTTCCGCAAAGCTCCACCAGAGGCACTACGCTCATTTTCACACAAGGGTCTGGACTCGAGGCCAATGCAAACTTCTTCCCCGGAGCAAAAAATAATGAACCAATCAGGATCGCCGGGCGGGACTTTCTGAGGTGTGACGTAGCACTGAAGCGACTGTTTGAGTCAAACAACAATGGCGGCTCGCAGTGAGTGGCTGAAGTAGCACGTCATTCAAGATAACGGACAAGTGGTTTATCCAATCACATACAAGATTTTTTTACAAGGCCCCGCCTTCTGAAATGAATCGCCTATGGAGCAGTCCCAGACCCTTGTGTGGAGCTCAGCGTAGCTTTGCGGAACTACAAGGGTCTGGCGAGAGCCAGGCTAGTATATTTTAACACCAGAGGGGTTTTTCTCTGTTAGGGTTCAACATAAATGCTTTAATACAGCTTCTCAACAGGATCAGGCTTTCTGACGATTTAAGCCAGCTTCTTATGCTCTCAATTAATCAGGATCAAAACTCCACTCAAAACTTCCCTGGTCCTAATTGGGTCAGCCGCCCGCTGTCCATTGTCTCTCTTCTTTTTTCTCTCCTACTGTGTCTCAAGCCAGCCTCTGTTTGTGTCCCCTCTCCCTTGATTGGGAATCCCCAACACCTGTGTGCTTTCCTGGGCATTGTGGGAACTGTTATTCCCACCCTCTGGAGACCTCCGTGGCCTACTACTAGAGTGAATGTACCTGAATCTGTACCATGAATCCATGAACAGTGTCTTATAATATTGTTTTGACCATGATTATCTTTCTAGTTCTCCTCTCTCACTCAGCTGTGGTGGCAGATGAGGGAGGGCAGGAGTTAGTTTGACCAGTACTAATATACATACTGTATGTAATATACTGCATACAGAACATATGATCTGTTGTATTATTAGGGCCACGGGCCATTGCACCGGGCACTGGTCCCCACAGCTATGAAATAGCTGCGGGGACCAGTGCCCGGGCGACTTATACTACTTATTCTTCTTCTTCATCTTCCGGACTATTTTCGATTCGCTACAAATTATATATCAAAACGTGTGTCTTGATCGGGATCGGTATGCTATTACTTTTCTCAACAGTTTACGAATTTTTAGCGACATAAGTCGTGAAAAACTGTGCAAAATTTTGCATTGAAGTCAATGGGACGGGCGAAAAAAAGAGAGCGAAAAAGACCAATCATTGGAGTTTAACAAACGTCTACTGCTGAGGCATACTTTCACCTAGAGACTCCATTTAAACTTTAAACAGTAGACACAAGTCTTGTGTATTGGCGTATTACTCCACGTTTTGATAGGTCATATAGTTTTTGATCAATCCCTGATCAATGACCATGATAATTTTTGGAGAAATTATGAGATTATAATGGGTGTGTATTGCACGGAATGTTCGTGTCAGAGTGGGTGACATCATCAGTTAGAGTGGGAGAAAGCCCAGAAAAACTCCAGATTTTTTCTCTTTCCACACTCGGCCCGGCCACAATTTACACTCTACACACATAATTTTCTCAGAAAATTGTAGACAAACTTGTTCTGTCTCTCACCATGTGCTCAAAATATATAGAGACTTACAGAATTTACAGAATCAGCCTCTAAGTGCGGCCATGTCTGTCTCTGCTCCTCATTGACTCCAATACAAAGATTTTCTGAGAGAAGCAGAACGGACCGATGTTTTAAAACTGCCAACGTCTCCAAAATATTTACTACACCAAATCGTACCAAATTTTTCAGGAAGTCCTTACAGCACCGTTAATCTGTGTTTTGTTCTGATAGGAGTTACCGTTTTTGTCACAGTAAGCCTTTTGCGAGACCAGTGCAGAAGCAGAAAATCGCTCTTTTTCTCCACGTTTCTATCTGTCTCAGCCTGGGGGGCCCCTATCGTCATTGGCAACCACCTTAAGTTGCCGTGGTAATGTCTGATTCTCAGGCCAGAGCTCGTTAACCCTTTATGGTACGCATTATGATGCCAGTGGGGGAAAAAATGTTTGTGTTTTTATGTCTCAAAATAGACTAAATAAACATAATCTAAAGAAATTTTTAAAAATTATTTATTTTTGGAAGTTTTTGGGATTTTTTGCCTGTAGGCAACATTGTACCATTATGGTTCATCATATACTGTATTAGAAACACCAGTCTCTGTAGACTTTCACCTTCACTGGCCTCATCCTCATCCCAATTCTCATTCTCATCTTCCTCATCATCATCATCATCATAATAGCCTGATGTTTACTTTACTGCATCCAAAATCAAATGTATTAAGGATAAAAACAAAATTATGATGAATTATATGTTTTTGAACATTATATTTACACCTAAACACACACTACCATAGTCTCATAATGCAATATTGATTCCATAATGGTCCACTGTTGCCTCAAGGCAACACTGCAATTTTCTATAATGGTACGTTGTTGCTTTCGGGCAACAGGTGCATTTTAACAAGTTTCCATTATTTAATAAGTAAATAAATTGCATGGAACTATTAAAAATTAAACTTTACTAATCTATTAGTGTAAATTTTTTTTTTTCCAGATGAAAAAGGGCCAGGAAGTTACTGTATGTTTTCAGACCGTTTTAGTGGAGCAAAATGGCAAACCTGTTTCCTTTGAAAAAGTCTGCAAAAAAGGGTTTCAGTATGGCTTCTTGAAAGTCATGTGATAAATTAAAGCATTGTTATTGGTTCTCTAAGGTCTCCTCTCTCTGCCTGAGGGCAACATGGTACCATAGAGGGTTAACTTCATAAACAATCCACCTGGCACTCGTTTAAATGTTTGTAAACACATACAGTACACACAGCTAAATCAGACTGATACAGGATGCAGCTCATAACATGTGTCAAGTCAGTCACACACACACACACACACACACACACACACACACACACATCAAAACACACAGGTAACATACAAATGCGCGCGTAAGCGTGCACTCCTCTCCCACACTCTAACACACAGGTAACTTCATGTGATTACACACACACACACACACACACACACACAGGTAACCTCATGTGATTACAGTTACAGACACACACATCAAAACACACAGGTAACATACAAATATGCGCGGAAGCGCGCACTCCTCTCCCACACACAGGTAACTTCATGTGATTACACACACACACACACACACACACCGGCCGTAGCTCCCATGGCCCTCTCAAAATTTCCCAGAGGAAATTTTCTAGTGTAATCTATCATACCAACGGCAACCATAAAAGCTATTTAATATCTGTCTCTCTCTGTCTTTCTTTCTGTTGCAGAGTTAACACAGCTCCACAGAAGAAGTAAAAACCGATCCACATCTCGCAGAGGCCACTGACAGAGACCATTACCCATGATGCCCCGCTGCAGAGTGAGCCTCAGCACCATGATTTTCCTGGTGATCCTGCAGGGTGCAGCAGTGGTGTTGTTTTGTGGCTGGTTTGTCCAGTTCAGTCCCTGCAGCTCTGCCTCCTCCAATGACAAGGTTCATGTTCTGCTGCTGTCGTCCTGGCGATCAGGCTCATCCTTCCTTGGCCAGGTGTTCAGTCAGCACCCGTCTGTCTTCTATCTTATGGAGCCCGCTTGGCATGTGTGGTTTAAGCTGGAGAAACCCAGGAAACGGGTGCTGCGAATGGCCGTGAGAGATCTACTGAGGAGTGTGTTCCAGTGTGATTTCTCCGTGATGGATTCCTACCTTCCAGAGCACTACAATGTGTCCTCCTTGTTTATGTGGCCTCAAAGTCGAGCACTGTGCTCGCCTCCAGCCTGTTCTCTCACACCACGCAACCAGTTCAGTGACCCGGATCGCTGCAAAGAAGTGTGTGATGCCGCTGGCCTGCAGGGGGCAGAGGAAGCCTGCCACACTTACAGTCATGTGGTGTTAAAAGAAGTGCGCTTTTTTGAGCTGGAATCTCTCTACCCACTTCTGCAGGACCCAAGCTTAGACTTCCGCATCATCCACCTGGTCCGAGACCCACGGGCTGTGTTTCGGTCTAGGGAGCAGTCAGCGGGTGCCTTTATACAAGATAGTGCTGCTGTCTTGGAGCAGAGAAACATCCCACCTGCTGAGGTGCCGTATGAAGTCATGCAGGAAATCTGCCGTAGCCATGTGCGCATCAATGAAAGGGCCATCCTGAAACCCCCTCCTTTTCTAAAAGGGCGCTACAAAATGGTCCGTTATGAGGATGTGGCACGCAACACACTGGAGGAAATATCTGCACTGTATGAATTTGCAGGTCTGGAGATGACGCCGCAGTTGGAGGAGTGGATCTACAGAGTTACCCACGGAAGAGGCAAGGGACAAGCCTTTAAAGTCACTTCACGAAACGCCACCAATGTGTCTGAGGCTTGGCGTACCCTGCTGCCACACAGCAAGGTCAAACGCATCCAGGAAGTGTGTAAAGGGGCCATGTCATTGATCGGGTACAGGACAGTTAACAGTGAAGAAGAACAGAAGAGACTTGACATCGACCTGCTGGTGCCACGGGAACCATATCAGTTCAGCTGGTTACCAGCTAAAACAGAGCATCCAAGTGACAGTTAAAACATGAATGACAAAGACATTGTCACCAAGAGACTACATGGGACAGAGGGGCTGATGCAAGCACTAGAAAATATTAGATAGATTTGGAGCCAAACTGCAAAACAGAACCAGATTCACTTAGATTTGCTGACAGTATGTTGTTCCCTGAAGCCTCTGTACAAACCAACCATCACCTGACGCTCTGAACTACATCAGCACATTTTATGCAAGAGCCAGACACATGGCTCGAGCCTAAATCTTAATGTGCAAGGCTACACATGGAAATAATTCAGTTTGAAACAAGATGACAAAGAGGCTTTATTTAAAACAAAAAGCAACAGCACTCATGAGTAGCTCTCCATTTTGTCTGCACAGTCTATGAATCACGTGGACTCTTTTTGGTGATAGCTGCACAATCCCATAAACAAAGTGAATCTGGGGCTGGGTTTTGCATAGTGCAATCTTTCTGGTGGTGACAGACAGTCACGTTAGGGGAGGTAAGAAGTTTACTTTTAGTTTAACATTGAACCAGCAGAGCCACACCCTAATTAATCTACACCAGGAAACATTACAACATTTTAAAACCTGATACAGAAAGAGGGTCTACACCTGTAACTACACTATATTGTTACTGTCTTTTCCCCCAGATTATAGCACATCCCTGGGAGAAAATACTCTTCCAGTGGAGGTGACAAATCCAAAACTAGAGTCGAAATAGTGTGAATCTCCACCTCAAGATGGAGGTTAAGCTGATCTATTTTGATAATCTATGTATCCATTTTCACTCAACTTTTACCTTAACTGTAATAATTGCTACAGTTCAGGGAAAATCTGTTTCCACCCAAGCATCTTGACATCTTACATTTTCTTTCTGCCACCACTTGAAACTCCTCAATTATGAAGTTGCCTGCAGCTTGTACAGTGTACTAGCTTACTTAGTAGTAACACATGATAACTGACGGTGTGCAGTAGTTTAGGTCAGTGATTTTCAACCACTGTGCCGCGGCACACTAGTGTGCCGTGAGCGTTCGCCAGGTGTGCCATGGAAAATTACCAAATTTAACTTAATTGATCCAAACTAGCGATGCACGTTTTGAATTTTTTTTTTTTCAGAGCGATAACCGACGCTCATAGGCGATTATAACCGTTAACGAGTGAGATTCAGCACTCCATCGAGTGTCTGTGACTATAGGCTCGTGCCGACCGGCCAGTCTCATTTTGTTTGTTTTTTATTTTTATAAAACACACGCGCGCTGCTCCCGCTGTGCTGCAGCTCATCCACGCCAGAACAGCGGAGCGCTCCTCATCTGTGCAGCTGCAGGTGAGTGACGGGGGAGCCGGCTGGAGAGCGCCTCCTTTTTATTTTAGGGGCACCGTCCTTATTCGTATTCACTCGGTTTTCCACACACACGTAATTTTAAACATGTGTGTGTGTCTCGTGTGCAGACGCAACGGTCAAATATGTATAGATGGACAAGCAACAACTTAATTAATCATTTAATTTTGAAAATTGACCGGATTCTCTCGCCTTTTCTGTGCCCGACTTCCTGCCTGGTACGATCTGGTCTACCCAGCTTGACAGATGGCGCTCTCGGCGCTCGCGGCTCGCGTGAAAAATAGAACTGAACCGATCTGAAGCGCGAGATGTGTGACCAGGCAGAGTGAAGCACGCGTTGCAGGTTGCACTCAGAGTTTGTTCTGACTTTCTATCACAGGGAGTGCATAGCATAAGTTTACGTCCTCTCATGTTTGCTGTGAAATATGGCTGAAGGCACGAGTGGAAGTGTGCACATGTTGACAAGCTCCCATGAGTTGATTGACAGCTAAAAAAAAAAGAAGAAGAATCGGAGGCAAATCAGAATCCAAGTTCTTGTTATCAGTTAACAGTTTGTGTCCAAACAAATATCATTTAGCTCCTAAAATAATTTGGCTTTGTTGAGCATCTGTGTCTGCAATAGTGACTGTCTGGCAGAGTTGGCTAATAAAATAGGACTTTTTTTTATGTCAATGAGTGTAGTGGGAGAAGCCTGCACAATGACCCGGCCTTAGCAATGACCATTACTGATTCAGAATAAACTAACTACACTGTAAGAGACAACATTTGTATTATATTTACTGTATTAGGCTGCACTGTGTCATTTTCTAAGATTTTAGTGGTGTGCCGCGGGATTTTTTTAATGAACAAAATGTGCCGTGGCTCAAAAAAGGTTGAAAAACACTGGTTTAGGTTTTGCATCAAGAGAAATCTGCTTCCTGGATCACCCAGTCTGTCTTCATGTTTATTCACAGAAATCCTTTTATTTTATTTTTTAGTACTGACATTTTAGTATGTAGTCACACTGATTCTCTAAGCCATTTAGAATGTTCAGTCATGTTGATTTACATCTTACAGTTTAACTACTGGTACAGTTCATATTTAAATTCTCAAGAAACAAGGCACAGTTGTTTCTTTTAAACATAAATTTAAGCATCAAATTAAAACAAGATTGAGATTGAGTTGAGATTAAAACAATAACTATAACAATAATAGTAATGATCACTACCTTTTAGCAAACCTGAGATAGAAATGAGCATTAAAAGGGAAAATCCACCTTAAATCAGTTTAAGGGAGCTTCAGAATATCAGGTCATCATGAAATACCAGCATGTCCTGTGCATTAGTGTAGTTATATTGGGGGAGCCATTTCTGCAGCATTTAGCTTAGTGAAAGCCGATCACTTTGTACAATTTAATCAGTAGATTGTCATTCAACATAAAACAGTGAGTGCATCTGCAGCACTGGTATGACCAATAAGAGTTAGCATAGCTGAAGATGAGACTGTTGCTTTGCTGTATGAGACACGTGGAACAGAGTGTTGACTGAGCGCACTGTGCTTTGTCAGTGTGTGTGTATGTGCGTGCGTGTGTGTGTGTGAGGTGTAGGGAGAGGGATTTATGTGTGTGAAGAAGGGTTTTGTGGATTTTCCAGTTGACTATGTGTGATGTTGGTGGACTGCCATGTGTTTCACCTTTTGCATGTTGAAGAGTTGAACTGAACACAGTACTCCCTGCAATCCATGTTTACATAAAAAGCAAAAATAAATAAATGAAAAATATGAATCAATATTCAAAATATGCATAAACAAAGAAAGGGTAAGGACTGTATTGACCCTTTGCACATGATGTGAGACATGACAAGGAGGCGTGTTATAGAGGGATTATCAGTCTAGGTCACTGACTTTCTACTGCGCATGTCGCCTGCAGAAAGAGAGCAAGAGCTGTGATCATGTCTTATTGTGCTGTTGGTTGCACTAATTGTTTTAAACAAGCAAGTTTTATAGAATACCGTCAACTCGCACCCCTTTCAAGGTAAACAAGAGAGAAAATAGTACATTGCAGATTAATTTTGAGCAATATAATTGTTAGACACGTTGGTCTGAATGGTGATGAAGCTAAATATGGCCACAGGCACAGCTGTAGAACTGCACCGAATGAGTTGTAAAATGTTTACTACAATAATGACAGTGACTGAAGACGAGGTTGCATAGTAATGGAAAGTAAGCTAAGATTAATTAACGTTAGGCTTTATTATTTTAAATTACAAACTCAGCCATGCAGGTGCAGCTCGCAGTCAGGATGCAGTTGTTCTTCTTGTTCACAATGACCCAGACTTTATTATTATTAGTTATTAAACACACTTTCATCAGTTAGGTGATAAACTATTGTAGTACGCTGACAACATCACTAGCTAACACCGCTTTAAATGCACCAGATCCATGGAGTAAACTTCAAGGTAACCATGACAACTGGTTCTTTCTGCAGTCAGGTTGCGCACGCATCCGCCATGTTGGTAAACAAATAATCCCTCGTGACATTCTGTGGTTGTAGGGTTTGGCCCCCTTTTCCACCAAACTGGTTCCAGTGCTGGTTTGGAGCCAGTGTCTGACTAGCACCGGTTCTTTGCTTTTCCACCGCCCAAGAACTGGTTCTTAACAGCTAACATTCATATCAAAACATATCGCCGTCAAAACGTCGTTGCCGTTGTTCTGTCAATTTCTGTTGCTCTGTCAAAAATTGCTACCGCCACATAAACTGATTCAAGCTACCGTCTACCTCTGTATATCAAATAACAGGTACAAACTAAGTGTTTTCTTCTCTCATGTGTCAAATGTACGAAAAGTGTAAGGAAATCTATTTCAGGAGTAGCATATTTTGATAGTCCAACAGCATATCAAATAATTCTCCCGCTACTCTATGCATTTATATGAGACTACTGATCCAACGTTGAAAGGCTAAAAGCAAATAGAATAAGGATTTCAAGGACATTTTCACCATTAATAATGACGTGAACATTATTGCCAAAGGCTAGAAAATGAACGTAACACGTGCAATTAAAAAAAAAAAAGAAAAAAAGAAAAGAAGCGTGCAAATTAAGTGCTTACTGATAATATGACACAGTACATGTACTGTGTCCAGGGCCGTTGCTAGGAATTCTGGCCCCCCTTAAAGAATACTAAAGTGGGCCCCTGCCCCCTGACTTTTCCACTTTTTTTCCTTAGACTACGTACTATCATTTTTTATTTAGCCTACTTTGTTTTGATGCTAATGCAGCATTACTATGCAGGGCTCCAGACTGCGACTAAATGGTCGCGTTTTGCAACCAAAATTTGATACAGTGCGAGTAAATTTGCCGATTTCTTTTTTTTTTTAATGACCACTGTGATTGGCTAATGTGTGAAAAGAAGCGTGTGTTTCTCTTCTCTACATCTCGGAGCGGAGGAGACGTCTTTCCACAGCGCAGCTCCGTGTGAAACAGCAGGAGACTGTTCTAGGATGAGTTTGGTGTGTCTACTTGTTCTGTTATTGGTCAGTGCAGCCTAAACATTAACTTTATATTTTCAATATTTAAACTGTTGCACAATAAAATGTGAATTTAAAACATTATAGTTTCTGCATTTATGCAGTATTTATCAGTCATACAGTGAAAATTAGAGGAAATGTGCAAATTTACTTTGCAAGTCGATTTCGGTGTGCGCCCCTAAATTTTCTGCTTGCGCTCCTAAAATTTTAAGTTAGGGGCCACTGTGCTCCTAGTCAAAAAAGTTAGTCTGGAGCCCTGCTATGAGTAGATTAGTCTGGTTTTATGCAGAATAAATCAGTAATACAAAGATTAGACTACTGGGGTTTTGTGTGGGCCCTACTGGGCTCTGGGCCCCTAGAATTATCATCACCTTTCTCCCCTATACAACGGCCCTGACTGTGTCGTATTATCATCGGTTAAATTGTTATTTAACCGATTAATTGTATTATCGGTTAAATTGTATTGCATTATCGGTTAAATGGAAATGCATGACATGTAGTATGTTGTATTATGGACAATTTAACTGACACACAGGGTGTCAAAAAAAATATGGGCGTGGAATTGAAACTTGGAAAATATGGCTCCGGGCTTGCGCAAAACGACAAAGTAGCAGTTCTCAACAAGTAGCAGAATTCGACAGAACACTGGCCGCGGCGTTTACGGCGAAGACGGCTTCCTTTTTTCTTTTTTGAGCAGAGAATTATGGTTAATTAGACGGACCACGTTGGGTCCGCTCTTCAACACCTGCGGTTCGCACAAGGTTTTGATTTTCCGGCCCGTTTATAACTGCAGCAGGCAGCAAAGACAGTTGACTCCTGTATGGGGAGTGTGGCTCTGACTTAGCTCCTAACCAGTGGAAAAGCAAACACAGAAGACCAAGATATTCTACAGCGAACAACAAAAAACAAATAGAATATTGCGATGGATGAATAGATATTCTACTTTAAATGTGAGCAACAATGCTGTGGAGTTGTCGTGTGAAGTGAGTCACATTAGGATGGCAGATTATCACTTTTCACTTGCCATCCACCATGGCGCCGTCTCTCACGTCACGTGATTATTGTGACATGTCTGCAAAGGGTCAATAGGTTAGCAGCATCTCAACAGTTAAATTGGCTGTGGTGTCATAAATATGATAATGATATAATAAATATGATATATAGTATGGTATTAAACAGATTAAGAATAGATTTCCTTTCTTTCTTTCTTTCTTTCTTTCTCTCAAAGGGTCATTGGTGTTTCTCATAGACTACTTCATAAATGGGCTAAATGCAACTAAGGAACTATTTGTAAGTTTTGCTATTGCTAGATAGCCACTGTTAGCATTGGCAGCTGTTAATTATCCAGTCATGACAAAGGATTTAGCCATTATTGTGTTTACAATATAATAAGAGATGACAATACCTTTAAACAGTGCTACCTCTTCAGGGCACACCTGACGGTACAGTGACTCGGTATCAGAATGTGTTGAGACATGCCGACAGAGCATGCTAACTTTAGCAGCAAAACAAATGTTGACATTGGCATTGCTTGACATAGGGGAAGCTGAATTCACAGCGCTTCTCCTAGACTGGTAAGTAAACAACTGATAATGCCAACACTGGCTATCTACAGTAGCAATAGCAAAAACTACAATTAACTACATGGCATGTCAGAGAATTATCAAGTTTCAGTTTTGTTGAAAGTTAAGGTGATTTCAGCTGCACTGAAATACAACAAGAATGAAATATTTGTAATCTGTTGTAATTCTTTATTACATAAATCAATTAGAGGTCAAATTTGTGACTCAAAATCACATTCAAAAAGCCCTCTATAAAAGCACAGTAATACCATTTTGTACTAAAGTGGTCTTATGTCTTAGATGTGTGACAAATTACAGGAGAAATCTATATGAGTAGACACACAGGATGACAGTTAGACCATCAATGTCATCATGAGAGGTCGTTTAATGAGGAGAACAATGGTGTGAATCACTTTCACAGTGACCTCATTACCTAATGCTGGACAGTGGTTCCACAGCCATCATTAAACACCACCTCCAACGGACTTCAGAGACTTGGTGGCTCCTAGGGGCCCAATATCATGAACACACATGTCACACATCTGTAGTGTTTGGGGCAGCTCTATGGAACTGAAAAGACGAAAAGAAAGTTATTTTTTATTATTATTAAATAAAAGTGTGAAATCTTTGTAGTGGAACTGTTCACAACAAAACTAGATATTATGCACAAGGTTTCCGGTACACATTTTAAGGAGTCACAAGCCAATTATATATTAAGACAAATGTGGTCTTTTTCTGATTAATATTGTTTTAACAGTCAAGGGAATTGTTTCTATTAAATACCTGAACAGTTAGCAGGTGTCCCTAATCAATGTGAAAACACATAGGCCAACTGTTCTGTTTAATCACGTATTGTCTTACTATCAACTTGTAATTTGCATTAGGAGCCTGTTGACAGGGCCAGTGCCTTGCAGACGGTCAGTTTATTCTTATATTTATCTGTGAATCTATTAAACTGAAACTACTAATGAATGCAATAATGTTTACATGTATACGTTGTTCAATTCAATTCAAAGTTTATATAGCACACTAGAACATCTGGACAGATGATCAAAGAGCATTATATGGATAAGATATGCCATATCATATTCATATGCCAACGGTTGTGGTAACATAGCCTACTTTCATTTAAATGGCAGCCACTGCGAACACTTCCATTAGCCTATATGCTTCTGCTTCCGATTCCTAATGTTTTGATAGGTAGCTGCTAAGCTTATTGACAATGAATAAGTTAAAAAAGTAAAAAAAGTAACACTGTAGTCAACCGGTGGCAACCGTTAAAGCAGCCTGAGCAGGGTCAAGCCCAGCGGATGGGGGGATTGGGTGGCCTACCCACCCATTAAAGTTACAGAGTGTGGGGCGGTGAGTGGCGCAGTGGTTAAAGCGGCCGCCCCATGTAGAGGCTACAGTCCTCAACGCAGGCGTCCCCGGTTCAGGGAGGCCTTTCCTGCATGTCATTCCCCCTCTCTTTGCCTCCCCCTTTCCTGTCTATCTCACTATGTGCTATCCAATAAAGGCAAAAAGCCCAAAAAATATACTTAAAAAAAAAAACAAAGTTACAGAGTGTGACCTGCTTTATAAGCATCCGCGGGGAAGCACAGTTGATGTTGATGAATCCGGTGTCGGAGGAAAGCAAAGAGGGTTTTGTCACAGGAAGCGAAGAAAAAAAAGCAACAAGGTGATGGAACATGAATGAACACGGATTAATTTTGGACCGGTGTTGTAGAATGTCATAGCCTCTAATTGAGACCGACTTTTATTTTGCTTAAACCTGTAGCTAGACCCAGCCAATACAGCAGACCGGCGTCTGTAAAACCCGGTTTCTATTTGAGAATTTACGGTAGGCTACATATGATGGTCTGGGAGACGCTGTGATGCTTATAGTGCATCTCAATAAATTAGGATATCATGGAAAAGTTTATTTAGCCTGTATCAGTGGGCTAATTAAAGCAGAAGTAAGTGATATATTTGTGTTAATATAAGTCTTAAATAGTTATATCTTCCGACAGCAATCACTTACATAGAGTGTTTGGACCGAAACACGGGTCTCTCAGTCACTCTGCTCTGCTCTGAGCCGAGGAGAAAACATTTATCGTATCCTACAGTTTTTGTTAGCCTACCTGGAACGCAGCATTAGCCAAAACGACCGGATCGCTTACTTCTGCTTTAAATTCAAAAAGTTATATAATCTAGGTCATTACACACAGAATAAACATTTATTTATTTATTTAATTTGGAATGATTATAGCTTACATTTGATGAAGACCTAAAATTCATATTTCAAAAAAAAAAAATTCATAGAGATGCACTATACTGTAGGTAGGGGGGCGGTTCTAGTGTCAATGGTTAGGATTCTAACCAGAAGCCGGAGTGTCACTTCCTCTGCCTGACCAATGGGGGAACATGTTTTCATAGGTTTTGATATCTTGTTTTCATGTCTCTCACTTGATTTGTCTATTTCTTTTTAATTGATCAGACGCATATGAAGCTGCACGCTGCATGAAAAATGCTGCCCAAATAAAGTTGAATTCTAACATTCATTTTTGAACATCAATTTTTCAATCACAATTTGTCCTTTCACTTTACCAAACAAGTAAAATTATATAATTCACAATTTGAATATTCACTGACTGGTTCTTGGAAGACTATAAACCTTCTTCAGTCAATCAACTTGGCAATATTTGTTTGGGTTAGGGTTTAGCCTATGTTTTTTTTTTTTTTTTTTTTGTAATATATTTTATTGATTTTACAAAAACAAACAACAAACCATACAGCACAGACACAGCCAAACTGCAAAACAGAAATACACTAATTCACATACATGAATTGCACATCATACAACATACATTGACATGGGGACTATATTGGGAAAAAGAAGAGAACGGAAATGAAAGTGTTCTATGACTTATTGATGAAGGCAAAATATGGTCGCCCTTTCTGAAGCAGGTCAACAAGGTCACCAGGAAGATAATTCAGGAAAGGTTGCCAGACACTATAAAACAAGTCATCATTGCCCTTTAATGAGGCACTAATGTGTTCCATAGGAAAAACCTTGAAAATTTCCCTGTACCACTGTGTAACTGATGGGGGATTGTCTTTAATTCATTGAAACAAAACACATCTCCTCACCAAAAGAAGAAGCTTACTCATTAATGTAAACTGTTCCGCAGGTAATGAAAGCTGCCTCTTATGTATATTCAGAAGAAATAAGATTGGTTCCACCTTTACTGTTTTGTGAAAGATTGAGCTGAGTTCCTTAGCAATATTTTTCCAATATCTGGCTATCAAGGGACACTGCCAAATACAGTGATAGTATGTCCCTAGCTCTTTTTTACACTTCCCACATAAGGGGGAGATCTGGGGATTTATTTTGTTTAGAAGGTGAGGGGTACATTGTAGCCTGTGTAGTATCCTGTACTGGCTTTCTCTGAGTCTATTACAAGTAAACATTTTCTTTATAGATTCAAAGGCGTCTGACCATGCGTTGGCATCAAGGTCAACCTCCAAGTCCCTTCCCCATGACTCCATATACCTGTTGGCAATGACCGGATTAGCAGAATATAGTTTTGCATAAAACAGGGAGATTAATTTTTTACCGTTCATGGCAGTTAAATTAGCCTATGTTTTTAATCACATAAAATTTCAAGCCCTACTGAGAGAGTTCAGAGATGATAATATCACATAATGATGCATGAAAGGTGAGTGCTGCATTCTGTAAGTAAAGCTTATTGGCATAATGTGTGCATAATGATCAAATATATGACTTAAAAGGATTGTTCACCCAAAATTCAAATTGCAAATTGTCGACTAAGGTCTGGGAGAAGTTTCAGAGTCCTCCGTGGCTTCTCTGAGTTACAGGGGGTCTCGGCGTAGCAGTGCATGTCCATATAACGGTTGCAAATGGATACCAATTGTCTTCGTAACAAAAAGACACACCAAAAAACATCCAAATCGCGTGAGATTTGGACAGACCAGGACGAGAAGCTTCCGCTGCAAACAAGCTTGAAATATAGACTTATTTAATTTTTTTCTGAACAATTTCGCATTTTGGGGCTTCAATACAAGACGGACATTACATACGGGCAGCATGGAGGTATTTGGATGTTTTTTGGTGTGTCTTTTTGTTACGAAGAAAAGTGGTATCCATTTGCAACTGTCATATGGACATGCAGTGCTGCACGGAGCCCCGCTGTAACTCAGAGAAGCCACGGAGGACTCTGAAACTTCTCCCAGCCCTTAGTCCACATGAGGGTGAGTAGATAATGAGTGAAATTTCAATTTTGAGTGAACTATCCCTTTAAGAGACAAAATGCCAAATAAAAATTTGTATTGGTATGCTGCCATATAACAAAACCATCTTATTTTGAAATAAGGAAATCTACTAATACTGATGACATGATACGATTCATCTTCCTTTAGCCAATTTAAGTGAATATGGGAAATCCTGAGGGAAAGTGTCTTCTCTTAGTTCTAACTAAGACTAAACTAAACTAAAAGTGTAACTCATTTACTCCTAAGTCACTGGTTTTGCCAACTTTATTCTTGGGAATTTACAGGAATTGAGAGAGGGGTTTGAAGCCCTTCAGTAACTGGTGTTACATCGGTGTTACCAAAAAGGAAGGTAACACCAGTGAAGATGAGTGACTTTGGATGTACAAATGAACTAAATCAAAGGCTGATACTGGAGTTCCCTTGTATATAAATATATACAGTAGCTGACCATGGCCACTGGTGTTGAAGACACTTTTGCAATACACAATTCTGTAAGCTTTATAAAGCTTGTTATGTGTCATAATGTAATTATATGGTTCAAATTTGACAAAAACGAAATAAATTTTAAGACATTTTGATGGATGGATGGATGGATGGATGGATGGATGGATGGATGGATGGTCCAACCTGAGGAGGAGGAGGCTCTGCTGACTGCTTGGCTGTGTCTCAGTAGATGTAACAAAGGAGCACAGAGGTTATTCCTCAGCACGGTGCCTCCGTCATCCTGCTGCTGAGTCCCAATGTCCCAGAACCTGCTCGCTACTACACCCCGCCCTGCCCACTGCCACTCCGCCCAGCAGGGCACCGCTATTAAAGCGAGTGGAGCAGCTGCACTGCTGAGAGCACAGAGAAGAGGCGGAGAGGACCGCGGGCGTCCCGACAGAGAGCACTACCACCGAGAGCAAGGTAAGACCAGCTGTTTCCTCCTAAAGTTTGTTCTACAACATCACATTAATCACGTCCAGGAGGACAGAGAGGTGGTGGTGGTGGTAATGTGTGGCAACTGGCAAGGAGCGACTGGGCAGTGACAAAAATTCTTTCATATATTAAAAAACAAACAGACAAACAAAAAAAAAACAATTTAAACAAAATGTGAATGAACCAATGATTCATTTTGACAGCAGAGGTAAGATAAAATGACACAATGTGAAATTGATTTAGTGCTTGTCTTTGTCGGTCATTAAAGTTCACTTTGTACATCTGAGGATATCACAGTTTGTGAAAATATATTAGCCTAGACAATTTTACTATTTTTGCTATTCCTAGCCTTTTATAGTCAAATCTACAGTGGCCCTGATTGAGCCAGGGCTGAGATAAGAAAAAGCCTTGGTATTATATATTTTAGGTGTAAAAACTATAAAGGGGTTAACAGTTGTGTACAAAAAGACTCAAAGCAGGCTCTTCTTTTTGAGAAGACTCAGGTCCTTTGACATCTGTACTGTAATGCTGTATGTTCTATCAGTCCATCATTGCAAGTGTTACATTCTTTGCCAAGTGTGTTGGGGTAACAAAATCAGGGACAGGAACAGACTAGACAAACTCATCAAGAAATGTAGCGTGTGATGGGAGAGGGAGCAGAGCTGGTGGAGTCTGTGTTTAAGTGGAGGATGAGGTGTAAGCTGAAGGCCATCATGGATGAGCCCCACCGCAGTAACAGGCTCATCTCCCTGACCTGCATCAAAATGCACAATGCCTTTTTTTAGGTAATACATGTTTTACTTTTTATATCCTTTTTTATCACTTATATCACATTATTTTAGGTTATAAACTGCTGGATGATCTGAACTACCCTCCTAGGGATTAATAAAGTATTTTCTATTCTCTATTCTATTCTGTTGACAAAGTCCATGGTTTGGGTTTTTTTTCCATTTCGTTCAGAATACATTGCTGTGTTTTTTTCTTTTCTTTAAAAAAAACACCCTGCAAATACATCACAAGGTATAATGATGATAATGTTATCTTTCCATAAAGTTAAGGCGGTAATGCCTCTCTGTATATGATGAAATGTATTTGTTCCTCAGTGATCAGTCATCACATTGCAATATATCCTTCTCCAGGTTGATGGTTCTGCTGGTTGAACAGGACGTTGATTAAGTGTAGGTTAAATAAATAAGGTTATTGTTTCACTTCACCGGCTTGTGTGTGTGTGTGTGTGTGTGTGTGTGTGTGTGTAGGACCCTTAGTCACTGTGGTGTTCATGTGCCACTGATATAATAAAAGGGCAAACAGACTCACCCTATTTTCAAACACACTAACAGGTAGCCATCTTCACAACTTACTAAGAAGAGGCATTGAACTTCAGTAAACCCCAGCCGGGTCCATCACTGTTTGGGATTTTATGTAGAAGATATAATATTTTTTATATAAAGATGAATATAAAGAGCTTGCAGTAATAAATCTGGGTGCTTTGTCATCTTGGAACTAGATGCAAATGAATTTGGCTCAATCAGAAAACATCCCTAGTGTGGACCCTCAAACCCATTTTCCACTGGTCAATAAACCCACTAAGATCTGATATAACTGGGCTCTGCAATGGAATAAAATATTATCTGAATTACGTGATGCTGACATTCTAATAAACCAAATAAACTCACCTAATTTTCGAACACCACAAAGGTAGCTGTCTTCAAAACTAAAGCCAAGAAGCATTGAACTAAAGTGTGCCTCACATTTTTTTGTGTCCCTATACGTCTGTTGTCAAATTGATGAAGTTGTTTTGCAGGTGTTTTTCTTGGCTCTCAGTGACACCATTGTCAAGATGCTGTGTAAACTAAATCTCTTGGAGATAAACTGTTTGTAAAAACGGGCTATAAAATTGCCTTGCCTTGACAGCTGCCACAGGTGTATATTGGCTCCACCACTCATCGGTATTTAATTCAGTTCAACACTTGGGTGTGGCCTACTCGCTCATTGTTTAAATTTCATCTTTCAGACAACAGAATCATTGAACACACCTGTCACTTGAAGGATATTCCAGAAAGAAGGTTTAACCATTTCTCAGTGTCTCTCTGAGTTGACTGACTCCGAGAAGTGAAACTCTTCCGTTCCAGAACAGCTCATCTGAGTTAGTTCAATCGACTCTGAGTTGAGTTTGTGTCTGACAACTAGAAAATAAAAAAGAACACTTGACCCAAAAAGGATAGGGTTTCCTTGCTCTTTAAAGGTTGGTTGTTGTGTGGCAGCTGAGACAGCTACTGGCTCTGCTGGTTTCACTGGAGTATTCCCACACTGTGCTGGCGAGCATGGACCGGGTGCAGGGCTGAGTCTTGCAGGAAGAGCTGCAGGCTTCACCAGAGAGCGAGCTAGCACTGGAGTAGAAATCCTCCCTTCTGCCTCCTGGATGCTGCTGCTTGGTTGTGGTGAATCCAGATCTGGTGTCTGGTCAGTATCATCACTTGAGGTGTTGCAATCCATAACTTCTTCATGCGAGAGTAACAGGTGACCAATGTGAACTGTGCGCTCTCTCACTCTATCATTTATCAGGTAAGAAACAGGTCCAAGTTGTTTTACAACTGTTCCTCTGATCCATTTCTCCTTCCCCTCACGAAAATGCACATGATCACCCTCAGACAACTCCCTCAACTGGGTTCTTCCTTTGCCATGGTATTTCTTCTGACTTTGTTGTTTCTCCTCAACAGTTCCAGTGAGATTTGGCTTCAGAAGGCTAACCCAGGTCCTCATCTGACGTTTAAGAAACAACTCAGCTGGTGAAACATCTGTTACTGTGTGTGGTGTGCTTATCAGTACAATATTCCCCAGAGAACACATCCTTGTTCCACTGACAATTCAGTTCTTCTTATAGAGAATGATTGGTAACACTTTATTTTATGCCTATCTCTATACGCATTATAGCCATACTTATAATGAGTTATAATGCAGTTATAACACTGTATAACTATAGTTATAAACACTCACAAATGATCATAATGCTTTATAACATAATCATAACACACTATAAAACATTTTATCATGACTTATAAGGTCAGGTATTATAATACATTATAATTGTTAGTAACTCGCTGACAATGCCCACATTTATGATGCATTATAAATATAGTTAAATGTGTTGGAATTGGCTTATGAACGTGTAACTATCATTATAAACACTCATAAATCACATAAGACTTTATAACAATAAGCATAACACATTATAGAGCATTATAACTCTATTATAATACTAAGACCTTATAACATGCCATTATAACATGCTCTATGATGTCTTATGCTTATTGTTATAAAGCCTTATGATAATTAATGAGTGTTTATAATGATAGTTATACACGTTTATAAGCCAATTCTAACACATTATAACTATATTTATAATACATTATCGATGTGGGCATTGTCAGCGAGTTACTAACAGTTATAATGTATTATAATACCAGACCTTCTAAGTCATGATAAAATGCTTTATAGTGTGTTATGATTATTGTTATAAAGCATGATCATTTATTCAGTTCAGTTCTTGTTTTAGTTTGAAGTCCTTGTCCTGTCTTCCTGTGTGCTCCCTGCTCTTTATTACCTTAGGTGATGGTAATAATAACCAGTAGACTACAATATGAATAATATGACTGTTTATTTACACAAAATAATGCTAGATTGAACAATTGACTCTGACGTGAAAGCACATAGCCTATCACTGCTGTTTTCAACGATCAGCGGGCCCGTCCCAAGCGCTTACCGGCGGTCAGTCTCACAGTGTCACAGAGCACCGGTCCCGCCGCGGACCCCACACCCCACCAGTCATACAGCCTCAGCTCAGTCACTTAACCTCCTCATCCACTGTGTTTATTGGTGATAAACGGGCGTAGCCTACTGTCTGTAATAACGGTAAAACCTGACATGCTTGTTGAATCTCGGACCAGCAGCGTCATGTCAATAGAAACGGAGGGGTCATGTGCCCCCTCAGATTTGAGAGATATTTTTTATTTTTTTTTATTTTTTTTTACTTACTTTACCGTACTTATTATTTTACCATCTAGCTATGATCAGTGGTCATATTGAGTGAAATGTATTACAAATAATGTCATAGTCCATCTCAAAAAGACATCATTGCCTTTTTCCAAAAATCACAACTAGGGATTTCAAATGTTTAGTCAAAGAGGAACTATGCAAGTCCACTGTTTTTCCTGGCCATGTGCATTTGTTTACAATGAAGCCGCAAAAAATCAATACATGGCCACTTGCATCTGTTTACAAAGAAGCCAAATCAATATGGCCACTTGCATTTGTTTACAAGAAGCCTTCGAAAAATCAATAAGTTTTCAAAGTTCAAAGTTTTTTGAAGTGCATCCACCTTATTGTTCCACATTGTTAGCCAAGATAATGTTTTTGAAATTCAGTTTACCAACTTTTTGGTCCCCAGCATTAGTGCCCAAAATAAGTGATTTGAGGGCATCCCCCAAAAAATTTGCACGCGATAGGACATTTACGTTCACTGTGCCCCCTCCAATTTTTGGTTTGCATGACGCCCCTGTCTGGGACCCAACACGGCCAGACTCACCAGCATTAATTCTCAACCCAACCGCGGGCAAAAAAAAAAGAAGAAAGCCAGCGCAACACTGGTTTTGAGACAGTTAACTGTTAATCAAGTTAAGCTGTGTGTGAGAGTTACTATGGCGGAACGTGGCCGACGGGGGTCTTTGGTCACGGGCAGCCCTACAGTAACACACACTGTAGATTTTGTGCATGCTGGAGCCGGGCGCACTTCTTCTCTGGCGGCAGGTGCACCAACATTAAGGTGCATTACCGCCACCTACTGTGTTGGAGTGTGAACCAGAGTCACCTATGCATATGGGACAGAATTAAGTGCTGGAGCGGAATAATGAACTGCTTTTATCGGAGCGTTTAGAGTTTTTTTTCTCCCAAACTCTGGCGGGGGGGCCATGTAGGGGGGCCAATCAAATTTCAGGGGTAGCCAGTGCCACCCCCAGCCACCCCGGTGGCCATGCCCCAGAGTAGCTACTAATGCAGTTAGTCCAATCAGAATCAAGCTACTACAGTTCATAATACTGAACACAGAACTGTAGTTTCAAACTAATCATGTTTCTGGTCAGTCCATCCATGTTATTTGTGTATACAGAACTTACTATCTGTTGTATTATGTAGTCCATCTATCATACCAACCATAAGAGCTGTTTAAAGGGATACGCCAACATTTTTTTTCCATGTCTTGCCTCAGTCCGGAGTCCATGACCAGCAGATAGACACCATCCTTTCGACTGTGCGTACAGTAACGAGGGAGATACAGGCAGTCAGAGCTGGCGCACCGCTAATTAGCTTAGCTCAAACGCTGGAAGTGCATAGGTAGTGTTAGCCTGCCTCCTACCCGACCCAAAATCAGCAGTCAGAAGTTAATTTCATTTTAGCTCTAAACTCTGTAAATATATCACTTTATCCACATTTCAAACATTTTTAGGCGAGAAAGTAGCCGTTTAGATCAGCAGTGCGTTGTTAATTTGTCTAAATACCAGCTGTGCAACTCAAGCTAGCCGTTGTGACCAACGCACTTCCAGTTACTTTCACAAAATAAAACACACGTTGCCCTTTACATACAGAAAACCATGACGATAGAATTTGTGCTTTTACTTTGAAATGGGAAGCTAACCTACCCTCGATGTAGCTAGCTTGAACCAAAATAAACCGTCTTTGCTTGAATCCTCCGTTTTGACCGATCTCGTCCCGTTACCGGCATTTGACCGCTCAAGATGTCTTACCGGAGAGTTTTGTCCGCTCTGAGATGAAGATCGGCCCGTCGGTTTCCGTTTAGAGTTGCTGAAGAGTTTCTCTGATGACTTTAGGTGGAGGCAGGCTAACACTACCTATACACTTCCAGTGTGTGAGCTAAGCTAATTAGCGGTGTGCCAGCTCTGCCCGTATCTCCCTTGTTACTGCACGCACAGTCGAAAGGATGTGGTGTCTATCTGCTGGTCATGGACTCGGGAGTGAAGCAACACGAGAAAAAAAAGTTGGCGTATCCCTTTAATATCTGTCTGTCTCTGTCTTTTCTGTTGCAGAGGTAACACAGCTCCACAGAAGACGTAAAAATCGATCCACATCTCACAGAGGCCACTGACAGAGACCATTACCCATGATGCCCCGCTGCAGAGTGAGCCTCAGCACCATGCTTTTCCTGGTGATCCTACTGGGTGCCGCAGTGGTGTTGTTCTGTGCCTGGTTTGTCCAGTTCAATCCCTGCAATTCTGCCTCCTCCAACGACAAGGTTCATGTTCTGCTGCTGTCGTCCTGGCGATCAGGCTCATCCTTCCTTGGCCAAGTGTTCAGTCAGCACCCGTCTGTCTTCTATCTTATGGAGCCTGCTTGGCATGTGTGGTATAAGCTGGAGAAACCCAGGAAACGGGAGCTGCGAATGGCCATGAGGGATCTACTGAGGAGTTTGTTCCAGTGTGATTTTTCCGTGATGGATTCCTACCTTCAGAGCAACAGGTCCATGTTTGTGTGGCCTCAAAGTCGAGCTCTGTGCTCGCCTCCAGCCTGTTCTCTCACACCACGCAACCAGTTCAGTGACCCGGATCGCTGCATAGAGATGTGCCAGCCCCCCAACATGCAGGAGGTGGAGGAAGCCTGCCACACTTACAGTCATGTGGTGTTAAAAATAGTGCGCATATTTGAGCTGGAATCCCTCTTCCCACTTCTGCAGGACCCAAGCTTAGACTTCCGCATCATCCACCTGGTCCGAGACCCACGGGCTGTGTTTCGGTCTAGGGAAGCGGGGGCCGCCAACTTTGTACGAGACAGTGCTGCTGTCTTGGAGCAGAGAAACATCCCACCTGCTGAGGTGCCGTATGAAGTCACGCAGGAAATCTGCCGTAGCCATGTGCGCATCAATGAAAGGGCCGTCCTGAAACCCCCTCCTTTTCTAAAAGGGCGCTACAAAATGGTCCGTTATGAGGATGTGGTACGCAACACACTGGAGGAAATATCTGCACTGTATGAATTTGCAGGTCTGGAGATGACGCCGCAGTTGGAGGAGTGGATCTACAGAGTTACCCACGGAAGAGGCAAGGGACAAGCCTTTAAAGTCACTTCACGAAACGCCACCAATGTGTCTGAGGCTTGGCGTACCCTGCTGCCACACAGCAAGGTCAAACGCATCCAGGAAGTGTGTAAAGGGGCCATGTCATTGATCGGGTACAGGACAGTTAACAGTGAAGAAGAACAGAAGAGATTTGACATCGATCTGCTGGTGCCACGGAACCAAACGGAGCATCCAAGTGATAGTTAAAACATGAATGACAAAGACATTATCACCAAGAGACATGGGACAGAGGGGCTGATGCAAGAGCTAAAAAATATCAGACAGATGTGGAGCCAAACTGCAAAACAGAACCAGATTCACTTAGATTTGCTGACAGCAAGTTGTGCCCTGAAGCCTCTGTAGAAACCAACCATTTCATTTCATTTCATTTATTTATTTGTTGAATTGGGACAGTGCACATTCATCAACACTGACGCATTAAGCATTAGTGTAAATGTGCCGGACTTAGCACAACTGCTAAATTTCAGCCACAGTCCCAAGGCAGGTTTCTAAAAGACATAAACACAGAAGACCATCACCTGATGCTCTGAACTACACATCATGTCTTGGCTCAAGAGCCAAGACACATGGCTCTGTGTAGCAGCCTTAAAAAATAATTTTCAAGGCCACACATGGAAATAATTCAGTTTGAAACACAAGTGAGATGACGAAGAGGCTTTATTTAAAACAAAAATCAACAGCACTCATGACTGAGTAGTTCTCCACTTTATCTGACTAGCTCGTGAATCATGTGGGCTCTTTTTGGTGATAGCTACACAATCCCATGTACAAAGTGAATCTGGGGCTGGGTTTTGCACAGTGCAATCTTTCTGGTGGTGACAGTCACATTAGGGGAGGTAAGTTTACTTATAGTTTAATGTTGAACCAGCAGAGCCACACTTTGAATAACAGTAAATTATCTTTGGCTTCCACCTCTGCCTCCTTGTTTCTGTATTTTCTATCTGTTGAGCCCCTCTCCTCCCTTCACTCAAGTGCCTGGTGAATATCAATACATGGTCTTGGACTGCCATCTAGTGACCAGTCTTCGTAAGTGTAACAAAGTCATAGGTACAAAAGGGAGGAGACTATTGAGACCTGTAATCTCCACCTGTACGCAACTCCATCACCTACGGCTCATCTATTGTCTTCTCTGGGTTGGGGCTGCCCCTGTGCTGCTGAGTTTTGCCTTTGTTGGAATTTGATTATTTCTCAATTTCTGTTTTATTATTAAATCCTTGAGATGTTCTGGATTTATTTTTGTCTTGAGTGATGTTGCTCACATTATCTTTATTTTTCTATTGGGTTGGGATTAATTGCATTGGTGGATTTTATTATCTTAAGACTGAATATGAAATTTGTGTGCAGTGAAGTTTTTGGGGTTGTTTTGTAACCAGTAGCCTAATAGCTAATTGGGAAATTGGTAATTAAATGTTTTAATGTTTTGCCTGTGTATTTTCTTGAATGTCTTCTTTCCCTTTTCTGTATTTCCTTGCTACAGTTTTCACGATGCTAAGCCAAGAAGTAAAATCTAAGCACCAATAGGCCTACTCTTCCACTGGAGGTGACAAATCAAAAGCGGTTCAATAGGTTGAAGCTCCACCTCAAGATGAAGGTTAAGCTAATCTGTTTTGATCATCTATCTATTTATTTCTAATTGTTACAGTTCAGGGAAAATCTATTTCCACTGAAGCATCTGTACATCTTACATTTACTTTCTGCTGCCACTTGAAACTCCTCAATTATGAAGTTGCCTGCAGCTTGTCACGAACACACGTTCCGTCATCGCTGCTGTCGAGAGATGAAGTCTGCTAACCGCTAGCTTTTCTAGTTGTAGCAACTTTAGCAATGACCGCACCATAACAAACAGCGCAGTATACGGATCCACTATCCACCGATCAAAAAGCCACTTATAGCCACAAATAATGCTCAGAACAGCACCAAATGTCATGAACAGTACAAACAGGGTCCCAGCACATAATACGAGGCATCAAACAATTAGCTTAGCCTGGTTTCTATTGAAAAGAGAGGAAAACAACTCACCCACTCTCCTCCAGTTATACGCTGTGCAGCAACTTTCCACGTCCAGCATAGAGTCCAGGCACTGACAACACACGTCCGAGGCCGACTGGCAGCACAAACATCTGGTTTCAGCGGCCACCGACAGGCAGTGACCACACTGACCACTTGATTCCCCCAAGTCCAGCACATCCTCCACCGACTCTGTCACTTTTAGCCTCCATTTCCAGGACGGGTCCATGGCACTGGTCCGACCTCCCATTAGTCCGACCTCCCATTAGTTCGACCTCCCATTGGTTCGAACTCCCATTGGTCCGACAATCGGAGTAATGAGAGTTCGAACTAATGGGAGGTCCTCATTAGTTCGAACTGGACTAGTTATTAGTCAAACTCTCCATTTTTACCGTTCACTATGCATTTATATCATTATTCATATAGGCTCCACCTGTCAACAAGACACACGTGGAAGAAGAGGTGCAGTTTATTGTGTTTCACCAACGAGGAGCTGTCATTACGCACGACTTTTACGCACCGCTGCGCGCTCATTAGTGTCCGTAATTAAACCTTGACACTCATATCAAATCAAACTTACATTACAGACAGGTGGATTGGGTTCTCTGTCTCTCTCTCCCCCACTCCGAACAGACAGACGGACGCAATCAGAAAGGAAACAGAGGCTGCGCATTGATCCTTTTTTCCTCTCTGGGATCAAACGGATCATGTGCATAATTAACTGCAAAACAAGCACTTCATATTAATAATATATAACGCTCATTATGCTTCCAGCCTGTCTAGCCTCTACCTGGTGTTTTTACTAAACTTAACCAACTCCTTTCTTCATTGCCTGAACCTAACCATGCGAAATTTACTTTTTTTCTCTCTCTCTCTCAGTCTGCTGTCAGCAGGAGCGGCGGCTGCAGCAGGCTCGCGCCCGTTAAGTGAGCTCAAGCCGGCCAGGTTCAGCTGTGCTCGAGCGGAGGGGGGGGAGAGAGGGGGGGCAGTTTACACATCTTGATCAGCATTTATGATGGTTGTGCGCGATCTGACATGATCTGGCTCTCTGACTGAATATGGTGATATTCTGGGCCGCGCGTGTATGTGTGTGATGTGCGTAGAGAGAGAGAGAGAGAGAGAGAGAGAGAGAGAGAGAGAGAGAGAAAGCTGCATGCTCCTATCAATGGAAGAGCTTGTCACAAAGTAGCGATGACAGTTCGAACTAACGGGACCACCCATTGGTTCGACCTCCTATTGGTCCGACTTGTGGTTGATTTTGTCGGAGTAACGGGAGGTCGAACCAATGGGAGGTCGGACCAGTGGGTATTTTGTCGGAGGAACGGGAGGTCGAACCAATGGGAGGTCGGACCAATGGGCAGTTCCCTCCAGGACATAGACCTCACCGGCAGATCTCCCTCTTCCACTTTTCTCCTCCATTTCCTTCAGCTCGTCTTCAGTAACTCTGTCTCAAACTGATAGGGGCGCCCATCGAAATGAAAACCAGTCGTCATTGTTCTCAAACTCCATAAACTCAGCCGTGTTGTCCCTATTCTGTGATGTCTGTAGCCATGGTTAACGTTACAGGTAGTCAGCTGGCGTGGAGGCGATTACCGAGTTAGAGTCCCGCAGCTCAAGGATGAGTGTGTGTATTACTCCATATAATGCAGCCAAAGTTCATCTTGCCTATCAGTTTATAAAAGTTATTATCGAGTGCAGCGCAGGAATTTCACGAGGGCGACGAGGGCCCCGTCCGATTTGGCCTTGTGCCCTTGAAAAAAATTGACGCCCCACCGCACTGCCCCGGTTGATTTTGCGGTTTTCTCCTTTGCCTCTTTCCTATCAACACGTCTTTGAAGAAAGAACAATGCGTATTTTGATGCCATTCTAGCAGCATCATCACCAGGGCTGCGTTCCAAAAACAGGTTGAGTTTCCCTCGCTCACTTGCCCTCAGCCCTGGCTATGACGTCACACGGAGGCCACTTGGAGAGTGGAGGGAAAGTGGGCGGGGGAGGAGTAGAAGAGGTAAACGGAACGCACCTGCCCTCGTTCACTAACAGCTGGGACAATCACTGGTTGGCCACATGTCTTAGGTGTAGCGCTGTACTGCCTCTTAAGGGGGGGGGGGGGGGGGGTTGGCCGGTTTACAGTGAAAATTCAATAGGCTACTCTGTAATATCAATATATACTACCTACTCTTTCTCTCTGTCTGTCACTGATGATGAGCTCTGCTTCATCAGACCAATCCTGATTAAAATTCCTTATTAAACTACATCAACACAGGCACAGCAACTATGTGAATATGAAACGTCAGATTAAAAAGGCTCTTTAGACACGTTTTTTTTTGTGACAAATAAGTTTGCCTATTATATATCTCTACTAGCCTACCACTTGTAAATTGTTTGTTCTGACATGTCACTGCTAAACTAGTTTATTGAATTGAATATTTACTGACCCCTTTCATTTATTTTCTTCTTTGGTGGTAAACACAACTGGTGCTTGAGGTTCATTATCGCCACCGCATGGACGTATTTTTCGTGCACCACTGCAATGCATTGTGGGTGATATACAGCTCTGGAGTGACCATCAATGTTGACTTGATCACTCAGCCCTCAAGGGTCGATCTCACCAAGTTCACTTCAGCTGTTTAGAGAAATGGAACAGCCCTAATGATGGCGGCGGGGATTCCCCGAGGGCAAGTGCTGAGGGCAAGTGAACGAGGGCGACTCAACACGCTTTTGGAACGCAGCCCAGGAGTGGGTTTGATTCGAGCCTGGCACAAACCGCTCGGGTGGGCTATAATGACAGTTTGACGACCAATCTATCACCGGCCAACCAGGTGACTTCATCAAACACCCCCCACCCGCTGAACCAATCATGTGGCTGAAAAGGAGAAGCATGGCTGAAGGCGGTACGCGGACGAAAAGGATAAGAGGAGCCGTGAGGTCTGCCACAACCTGGCTACTGAATAAGATTGATGGGGAACTAACGAAGGAAGAACTAGACCTTTATACCTTGGAAGAACTCATGGACCAGTTGCTCAGTAAGGAACAAAATTTTATTGAATATGACAGAGACATTGAAGCAGCAACTGATGAAAATGAATTGGATGAAGAAATAAACACTGCAAATATGGCATAAGCACACGAAAGACAAGAATCAGACGCGCATTGCGCATGGATGGAGAGTCAAATAGCGCAAGCACCTCCAGTCAAAGAAACAACGGACAAAGAATTCATACAGTTAAACTCCCCAAATTAGTTATCCCGAGATTTTCTGGGGAAATAAGTGAGTGGCAAGGGTTTTGGGGTCAATACCAAACAGCTATACACGGCAATGAAGGTCTGAGTAAGACAGATAAATTCAGTTACCTGAAGTCATTCTTGTCAGGCACCGCCGCCAGTGCAGTGGCAGGCCTTGCCTTGTATGATGACAATTATGACAGTGCAATTGATATGCTGAAAAGACGATTTGGCCGCAAAGACCTAGTGATAAATGCCCACATGAATAAACTATTGAACATGATTCCAGTCAGAAGAGCCACTGATGTTGCGTCTTTATGCAAACTATACGACGACTGTGAGGTGCAGGTGCGAAGCCTAGATGCCATGGGTGTCGTGTCTGACACAGAGGCTGTTTTCGAAACCGCATACTATCGTACTGCCTACTACATACTGCGTTATATGTACTGTATACTGCATACTGAATGTGGGATTCAGTATACTACTTGAGCAGACCGACGCCGTTATCATCGCAGTATGCAGTATACGAGTTTCCCAGAATGCATTTCACGGCAACCGGTAGCAGTAGCTGTAAAACAGGCTAAAAGCTGTTTTATTTCTCGCTCTAGCGCTGTAATTATGTAACTTTATTAAGTTGTAATATTTTTTCATGCGAGAAAGTACGGCCAGTTTATCCAAATGACGGCTGTTTAAAAGTTTGCTCCGATGTTTTTCGGAGAAGTGAAGCTCCGCAGCGACCGGGACATCACAGAGGCAGCAGCCCGGCTCCTGACGTGCTCGGCCGGCCAGCACTACGACGTCATTCCGGAGGAGAAAACGGTCGCTAATTAACTTATCCGCAGGTTTTTAAAGGTTTACCACCGGCTGGTTAAATTATTTTCAGGAGATAAATGTTGGTCTCATTGATGAAATCTCAATTGTGGCAGTAGCATTAGTTTGTTTGAATGTAAAGTGAAGCTTCTTGTGTCTTCTTCAGCGCTGCCTCGGGGCTCTGGAGCCTAACGTTATGTACAGAAATCACCACATTTACAAAAAATAAATAAATATTTTACAATGAACCGATCAGTCATTAAGTTTTATTTTATTAAACTATAGTTACGGTACACGGCTACACTACCATCTTTGGTTACGCTCTGGTTACGGTTAGACGTCAGGGGAGCATTGCATTGTGGGTTACAGTACGCGATGTAGACTGGTCAGATGCATACTGGAGATATTTTCCGAATCAGTACGACATCCGGGAACTTTTCGCATACTGCAGATTTTGCTTTTGTTCGCATACTGCATACTGCATACTCAGTGGCGGCTGGTGAAAAATATTCTAGGTGGGGCTGTTCGTCCCTGAAGTTTTTGGTGACCATCTTGATAAAAGAACCCCATACCCATTTTTAGGGATAAACATTAATTATTTATTTGCCTTTGATAAATCAGCAGTTTGACAGATAATGACAATGAACAAACAGTAGTCTTTCACTGGTGGCACACAGTGGACGTGAAATATATTAGCAAATACTCTTAATACAAAAATATGGTTATTAAAAGGCATGTGTATGATGTAACCTACAGCAGTGATTAATGTTAACTATAGACAAAGTGTGACAGGAACACTATAGGAGGAGCATAACGTGATTAAGTTTGGTCTGACCTAGCTGATGTGAGATGTTAACTTAACTGCTGCATTATCAGGTTTGATGACGAGTCTAACTGTGAACGTACTGGTCACACCTGTAAACATATTGAACAGTGCTGCAGCCTGATGCTCCGCATCACAGACGTCCTGTCACAGCCTGGGTGAGTAGTTTCCCCTGGTGTCACTCAGGAATAACAGTGTCCAGTCCAGTGTCCCAGAAGCTGGATGAACTAATAAAAACGCTCTGGGACGAGCTGTGAACGCACCGCGGACGAACCAACAGCATGTAGTCCAAAAGTTGTCTCCGAGCATCAAGAGAGAGCAGTCTCTGACGTGCCGGTTAACGGTGCTCCGGTCCTCCGGTGCTCCTCCCACACACTACGGCCTCCTGTCACATCATAACAGCCTCCCGCCACAGGCCCACAGAGTTTTATCCACCTGTTGGTTGTATTTCCTCACCGTGAAACTGTGTTTTTCATCCAGCTGTGAAGCTCTGCTGCTAGTCCTGCCCTTCTTTTTACAGTCTATGGTCCTGCCTAGCTTGGCTAACGTTAGCTGACAGCACCGTTCATGTGTCCCTTGAGAATATGTTTTGTAATCCGTTCAGATAAATAGGTCTCTAACTCCAGTAACAGTCCGTGTGGTATCTGTCCTCACTGTTTTAAAAAAGTAAATTATACGGGAAACAGAATTTGAAACTGATGAAAACTGCGTAGCCATCCTGCTACCGAGGACAGCTCCTCGCTCCTCGGTTAATTTCCCCCTCGATTTCTGGTTGCCACGGGAGACCAAAATGTTTGGTTTGGGGCGATATTTTCTGCGCCCCAAAGGCATAAAATCCGACGACGCTGATTGGCTAAATTACCTGTTGCTCGTATATTTTTTACTTAGCAACAGTCACTGATTGGCTGAGCCGGTGCACTGCTCGGGCGACTTCTCCAGCGCCCCAGACACAGAGCGATAGATATAACAGAGACAGTAAATGAACCTGTAGGCAAATTAGCCTCTAAATAATGGTTTTATTTTATATACAGCTCGATTTTAAGAATTCCTATCACATTCACAGGTACAATAAAAAAAATATATTAATTTTAAATTATTATTTTGGAAAAAATAATAATCATTAAAATTCGCTTTTCATCAGGGGGGGCGGCGCCCGAGCGCCCTCTATTGACCAGCCGCCACTGTGCATACTACATTTTGGCCAAATCAGTACGTACTAGCAGTATAGTATGCGGTTTCGAATACAGCCAGAGTCTTTTGTGCCCCATATTATTAAAAATGATTCCCGAAGAAATTGCTCTCGAGTTTACTCGACAGGAAGTAGACAATGTACTAAAAGCAAAGGATCTGATGGAGTTTCTAAAACTTGATGTTGAAAGCAGAGAGAGAACGGCGAACCTCACACAGAAAGGAGAAAAACATCAGCCTGAAGACAGAAATGCTGGCCTCCAGAAGGAGCGCAGGATGAAAAGACCATTCACGGGTACCACGGCTTCAGCTGCAGCCTTCCACACATGCACTCAAAACGACAACGGTAACTGTTTATTTTGTGGGAGGGGTGAACATAAATCATCAGAGTGCACAGAGTTTACAGTTGAAATAAGAAGAGATAAATTAAAACGATTTGGCAGATGTTTTGTATGTCTTGGGCCCAGACACCTTGCGCATAATTGCAAGGCGCAAGGCATTGAATGTGGCACGTGCGGCAAAAGACATTATAAAACTGTTTGCATGCAACAATCAAAATGTGCACAGAGTGATAATGTTAATGAACCTACACCCGCAGACACCGTTATGCCGCCCATTGATAGGATGCGAGACTCCAGTCCTTGTTACTGATGTTTATTGACGCCACACCGACATCTCCTTTACACCGTAGAACTGAATGTTCACATAAACAAAATAAAGACAACATTACTTGTTGTAATCATTACAGAAATAGCATTGCTTAGCATTGTAGCTAGTAACGATAAATAATACTCAGAGTAATACTGACCACTTTGGCCTGCTCCTCAATCAACGGCAGAATCATTCCCAGTGGCAGTCTTTTCCGGTCAAAAAATACGATTCTTCAGCTTACACTTCTTATAACGTCACATTCACACAGTTGCAGCAAACACCACGAAGCATGGAGTGATAAAAAAGGAAAACAAACTAACAGGTAACATCACCGCTACAGGTGCTCCTCTGTCTCTGAGTGAAGCTCTCGGAGCTAACCGGCGATACTTCCTGTTCTTTTCTCGTTTCAAAATAAAAGCACGTATTTCAAAATAAACTCGAAAAACTGCTGCATTTACAACCGTAGTATCAGTTTCCCCGAGTAACTCTGAAGGAAACACTGTATTGTTACAAACTGCTACAGTGTGGATTGATGCCCCTAAACAAAGCCAATTAGCAAAATGTTTATTAGATGGGGGGAGCCAGCGCAGTTTCATTCGGGAGGATATCTCCAGGGCTCTGAGTTTGCCAATTGTGGGAACAGAAGTTATAAAGTTACACACATTTGGATATGTAACTCACAAAAGAGTAATTGCAAGGAAGGTTACAGCAATTCTGAGAAACTTAAAAACGAATGAGGCTGTGGATATGGAGTTATTGGAAACACCAACTGTGTGCTCTTCAAAAATACAAATGGCAGATGAAACATTAAGACGGTCTCTGGAAGACAAAGGTCTGCAGGTCGCTGACACTCCGGTAAGAGTCATGGAAAAGGAATGTCTGGGAATCTTGATCAGAGGAGATCAATACTGGAAGGTGGTGTCAGGACGCACAGAGAGACTTAACAATGGGCTCGTGGCTGTGGAAAGTAAGTTTGGATGGCTGATTCAAGGTGTTGTGTCCATCCCTGTTATGAATGTTACCACTGAACCTGTAGATGTGGATGTTTTACATCTGAGTGTTGGAGAGGAACAAAATCTGAATGACCAGCTGCGCAGCTTCTGGGAGACGGAGTCGCTCGGGATTCAGATGGAACCTGAACGGAGCCTGGAGACAGATGCAGTTTGGAGATTCGACGAGTCAGTGAAATGCCACCAAGGTAGATATGAAGTTTGTTTGCCTTGGAAAGAAAATAATGTGAAACTGGCTATTAATTACTGCACTGCACTGAATCGATTGAAAAGTCTTGCCAGAAGATTTCAGAATAATGTGCAACTGTATGATCAATATAATCATGTTTTCCAAGAGTATTTGGCTGAGGGAATTGTTGAAGAAGTTATTAATATGGACACAGAAAATCTGGTATATTATCTGCTGCATCATCCAGTGATCAAAGAAAGTAGAGTTACTACTAAGTTACGAGTAGTGTTTGATGCTTCTTCTCATGAAAAAGAAAGTCCCTCGCTAAATGAATGTTTATTAACTGGACCAAATTTGAATCCTGATTTGTTAAGCATTCTGATTAAATTCCGACAGCACAGAGTTGCAATGATGGCAGACATAAGTAAAGCGTTCTTGCAAATTAACGTAAATGAGAAGGACCGAGATGTGCTGCGCTTTTTATGGCTGAAGGTGAGACCAGCCCCCTTTGAGGAGTTAAAGGTGGTGATTATGAGAATGACGCGCGTGCCATTTGGCGCATCTGCAAGTCCCTTCTTGTTGGCAGCAACGATTAAACATCACCTCAAAAAATATGAGCACATCTATCCAGACGAAGTAAAGACATTGGATGACAAACAAACAAGCAGCCAATCATTTAACAGCTGTGTAGTTGGGTTGCAGCATCGTCTGGTTTATTGATAACGGAGCTGGTATGAGAACGTGAGGCTGAAGGAGAGGAGATTAAAAGGGGACACGTAGCTCGTCGGTACGGTAACAGTGAGTCTGGCCCGACAATAAGCAGCGGCACTGAAACGCTTGATTGATTCTCTGATTAAATACGCAGAGCCGCGGGCGTCTTGCATGCCCCGCTGCAGCGACCCTGGGTTCCATTCCACCAGTGACATGCGGTGACCTCTAGGACAGGGGAGGCAGGCAGATCACAGACGACGGAGGACAGGGGTATTCGGCAAATCAGCTTATCACGCAAGAAAGTCACAACAAACAGGTTTTGCACAATGGTTTGCAAAATGTGTGCAACACCTTCCCATCACAATCCACGCCATCTAACGTTACAGTAACTTACACAGATCAGCTGTTATTAAAACACAACTCATCAATAACAGGATCGCGACAATGGACCAGGACCACCACTCACATTACACAACAAACCGTTAAGAATTAATCCACACTCAAACCGAAGCAACAATAATGTTAACTGTACTCAACAAGCTATTATTACAAGGTTTACAACAGATATGACAGACAACCAGGTGTGTGTGTGCCTGTGTAAGAAAGAGAGGGAGGGAGGGAGGGAGGGAGAGAGCGAAAGTAACTACGTAAAACCTGCTAGCTGTTAGCTACCGTAGCTCAGGCGTTGGTCTCCCGTCAGGTAAAAGCTGCTGTTTATTCCTCAAATGAAGCTCATGAAGTTGTCCTCTCCGGTACAGTTATCATCACTGCAGTTGAACAGGGTTGCCAACTTTTGGTCCTGGGCTGGAGTGAGATTGTGTTGGCGGGGGGGGCGTCGGTTTGTCTATAATAATACTAATAGTTATGTTTATTGTAGTTTTTCTCTCTCTCTCTCTCTCTCTCTCGCACACACACACACACACACACACATTATACCTGCGAACTGAGTAGGCTAGAGGTGTAATAGGTGACAAAATACGTATATCCCTCTAGGGGGGTCTGGGGGCACCCCCCCAGAAAAAAATGTGATTTTAACATGTATTTGAAGCATTCTGGTGTACTCTGAGAAGAAAATAAAGGGAAAACACAACATTTGCTTCAGATAAGAGGGAAAAAAGCAGATCTGTGGTTCCTATCATTGTATGGCTGGAGTGTATGAAACTGGTCTAGTGGGGAGCTCTGGCTTTTGGCCTGGACCAGCCTATTGACCCTATTAATATATGAAAGGACAGAACCAAGGGGGCAGTTGTCGGTCTGAGAAGTGAAGCTCACTTCCGCGTTCAAAAAACTGCAATCCCCTGGGCTGTCGCTGGGGGCTGGCTCCAGAAGGGAGCAACTCCAATTGAGCCCCATGTTAAAATAGCCGATTTTACAGCTTAAAAAAACATATTTAAAGCCTGGTACATTTCATTTTTTTGGTCTCAACCGATAGTTTCTACCCCCGCACATACTCTGAGGGGGGTGAATTTTTTTTAAACTCTACCGTTTTACTGTTATTAGGTTTAAAGTTCTGGCCAATTAGGGCGCAGAACCGTTGAGTGACAGGTCCGGAGACCGCTGCTTCGAGGCCAGTGGGCGGGCTCTCGGCCGGCCAACGGCCGCACCGCTCCAAATATGGCAAGTAGAATCCAACATGGCGCGGCTCAAACCCCCGTAGTAGCGGCACAAAACAGACTCCCCCAAACCAATGGGTGACGTCACGGACGCTACGTCCATTCTTTTTACAGTCTATGGACAGAACAGACATGTCCTGTGATTTTCAGTCTTCTATTACAGCCTGATGATACAAGTCAGGTCCTGAAATGTGTGTTTCTCTTCTGTAATAAACATTCTACATACCCATTCGGAGTTTGCAGGTATGGCACACGTGCATGCCTGCGCAGTTGCGCACACACGTACACACACGTACACACACACACACACACACACCTGTTGCTGCGCTGTCTCTCTCTCCTCTGCTCTCTGGACTGAGCTGCCTGGCTGTACTTTTGTGCTACCTAGTCTGCATCTTGATTTTATAGTTTTCAACGGACTGGCCCAACCAGCCCGACCGCAGGCGTCAGTTCGAGCCGCGTTCAGTCTGAAAACATAACTCGGTCAGGTCAGGTTGTGTCTCGGGCTTCGCTCTCCCCCCCCTTTTTTTGGCCATCGGATTCGGACCAAGTCGGATCCAGGCTTCAGCACCGTGCCGCTGTTGGTGGACAACTCCCCGTCCTACTGTGCTGTGATCACAGGCTTGAGCAGCCGTCCAATCGACACGCGGATAAGCATCGCGCACACCAATCAGAGAGCCTATTGACGAGTGCCAAAGCTTGCTTTAATTTTTTTTTTTTCTTTTTGCCAAATCGCTTGATTTTGGCGTGAGAATTGTTTGAGTGGCGTGAGAGCGTGAGACAGGACCTAAAAGCGTGTGACACACGCCAGATGCGTGAGAGTTGGCAACCCTGAGTTGAATTAGCCGCTAAACTGCTGGACGCTAAAACCGAGGGAGCCGCCTGTGTTTACAATTCATGAAAGCAACGTGAACGTACGTGCCGCTCACACTTAGTAGAGTTACGCCAAGGGAGGCAGCGTAGCCTCTGCCTCATAGACTGTAAAAAGAATGGACGTAGCGTCCGTGACGTCACCCATTGGTTTTGGGGAGTCGTTTTTGTGACTCAAATATGGCGGCCTGAACAGCGCCATGTTGGATTGGCCGGCCGAGAACCCGCCCACTGGCCTCGAAGCAGCTGTCCACGGAGCTGCTCGGACCTGTCACTCAACGTTTCCGCGCCCTAATTGGCCAGAATTTTAACCTAATAACAGTAAAACTGTAGAGTTAAAAAAAAATTCACCCCCCTCAGAGTGTGTGCGGGGGTAGAAACTATCGATTGAGACGAAAAAACGTTCTGACACCAGGCTTTTAACATGTTTACTGAGGATGTAAAGTCGGCGATTTTAACATGGGGGTCTATGGGGAATGCTCCCTTCTGACACCAGCCCCCAGAGGAATCCGAGGGGATTGCAGTTTTTTGAACGCGGAAGTGAGCTTCACTTCTCAGACCGACAACTGCCCCCTTGCTCTGCCTCCCTCTCCCTCCCTTGTCTCGCTCCAGCTGTTCTTTCAAAATAAAATGCGCAGCAAGCCCGGGAAAAAAAAACAAAAAAAACTCTGACTCGTGAGCTGGTAGCGGTGTGCCAGCGTGCCAATGATTATGCCGCCGCGTGCCAACCGTGGCACGCGTGCCTAGGGTTGCTGACCCCTGCGCTGCGCTAGACAGTTGGAGCGGACCGACGTCCGGCCGCGTTCACCCAAACGGACGCGGTCACGGTGCGGTCGCTCTGCTGCTGCTCAGCCCAGAGCGACTGTTGTATTCACACCGACACAAACGCACTGCACTAAAGATCAACTGTGCCGAACACTGCCCAGACCCAGGCAAGCTATCTGTTTTGTTTATATGATACTGTTGTTGTATGATGTTCATCATTACATCTGTCATGTTAAATTTTTGACAGGAAAAAAAAAAAAAATCACAAAATAACCTGATAACTTAAAATCTCACTTGCGACAATAAGGGAATATTTAAGATTGACCAAAATAGTGATTTGAGTTATATCGTGATATAAATTGATGTCGACTGATATGAAAAAAATTATTGTGATAGGGTTTTTTCTCATATCGCCCAGTGCAATAGTCAACAAGTAGGAATTTCAAAACATAGCTGCATAGGACTGGGCCCTTGTGCAAAAAATTAAATGCATAAATGAATTTAAAGTTGAAAATTTCTGGTTTGCTTGAGCCCATTTTATGTACAGATACCGGTAATTATTCAATTCAGAGACGTGGATTTAAAATCATTGTTTTATTTTATGGCCTTGCTGCCCTGGCTTTTGGCCTTTGTGCCCTCAAAAAATTGACAACACAAAAGGCCAAGTGGCCCTGCCCCTAAAATGACGAAATTCCAGGCCTGATCGAGTGTTCACAGGGAAATGAATGGAGAGAATCACGTAAACAAGCGCAAGATTAGACGCGACGTCACACGTGCGATCAGGACGCCGGAAGAGACTGTCTGTAACCAGTGGCGTTTTTACATGTAAAAAAGTGGTGGGGCACCATCATTTCATAGAAAGGCTGCACATCAGAAAAAACACAGTGCTTTCTGTTGTTACTGATATGTTCAGGATCCATGCATTGTAGCAATCACACAAGCCTAAATGAAGAATGTAGGCTAAGATTCCACGTCATAAACTGACAAAACCAAACTCAGAGCAAATGAGAGAACAAGGAGGGAGCAGCAAAGAGCTAAGGCCACAACGGAGACACACACACAACTGTTAAGGATCCAGATCCATTCTACAGTATGACAACAACCTTATGACGACAACGACGACAACAACAACAACAACAACAACCTTATGACACTCGTCACCATCTGGAGATCCAGCACAACAATAGCGGATTTCTATTACAATTAATTACAAACGTGAATTATCCCGCTACTTTAAATCTAAAACAACACAATGTTCCGTTTGAATAAAATAAATAAACATAGTAAATGCACAGACCAGCACCATAAAGGCAGCACGATGATGAACACGCTGTCACTCACCAATACTGGACTGTCTGCTGGACCTGTCGAACCGGACCCGGACGGACCGCCGGAGCAATTCACTCCCATTCAAGACAATCACAACATTTCCTCGGCGCGCACCGCGGTCACCAGTCGGTCTGAGCTCCGGTCAGTCCGGTGGTGTTCTCACGGATGAACGTGAACGGAGGAGACAGAGACGTCTCCCCGGTGTGAGGCTCCGTGTGGCGGTAGCCGCGGTACCGGTGGTCGGACTTCAGGCCGTGTTTAACAGCACAGTCAAACTCAAATGACTGGACAAACTCTGTAAAGATCGAGCTGTCAATCAGCTTTGTATCGATCAGGTGATGATCAGCTGTTCATTTTTCCAAGTTACGGTAGTTAGTGTTGTCTAGATATCTATCGCTCTGGTCTAGATCAGCTGGATCAGCTAGTTTCCTCAAGTTTTGTTTTTCCCGCTTCTTGCCGACTGTCCAGACACGTCACAGACAGAGAGCCAATCAGCTCTGCCATGCGAGATGACGCTGTGGTGAGGCTCCGGGCTGACTGCCCCACTGTCCATCAAATTTCTGCCGTCTGCATTAATGCATTATCACTCTGAGCATGCGCAGTCGTGTTTTCTCGTGTACACAGTACTTTGCATTGAGAGAGAGGGGCAGCTCCAGCTCTGCCCCACCGACGCGGATCGCTCTGCACCGACGTGACGCCGTAACCATACCACAGACGCTAATCAGGAGAACTGCGGTCCGAAGCAGCGAGGGAGGGACAAATAAACCTCAACTAAAATCGTAACACAAATTTATTATTTAGAAAAATGCTGTATTCGTAGATAACAAATTATGGAAGATAATAACCATTGAAGATTGTGTAGATTGATAGTGGATCCGTATACTGCGCTGTTTGTTATGGTGCGGTCATTGCTAAAGTTGCTACAACTAGAGAAGCTAGCGGTTTGCAGACTTCATCTCTCGAGGGGGGTGCGTTGGACCATGGTTAAACTTATGCTGGAATATCCCTTTAAGGCTGGTTCAGGTAGCTCTGAACCATTTTATAGCGATGCTGCTAGGCTTAGACTGCTATACTAAATTATCTTATTTTGAAATAAATAAATCTACTAATACTGATGACACTGACATGATTCATCTTCCTTTATGCTGAAGCTCTGTGTTGAAATGAACATGGGAAATCCACTGTCTCCTGCCAGTTATAAGACTTTTTAAAACTTTATCTCACTCACTGTGAGTTTTTTTTTTTTCTAAGTCACGGTTTTGCGAACTTTGGAAATTTGGAACTGAGAGAGCACACCCTGATTAACAACATGTTTGATGCCCTGTGTTGGTGTTAAACCACTGGTGTTACCAATAAGGAAGGTAACACCATGGCTGATTAGTGATTTGGGGTGTAGTCAAGTCAAGTCACAGTTTATATAAAGCACATTTAAAACAACCTCAGTCGACCAAAGTGCTGTACAGTTGTAAAAACACAATATAGTTAATCATAAACACTATAATAAATAAAAACTATGCAAGGAATAATAAGAACTCAATTTAAAACAAATTCAGAATAAAAAAGAAAGTAAAAAAAGAGAGTAAAGAGAGAGAGAGAGTCAAGATTACTCACTGAATGCCAAAGAGAAAAGATACGTTTTCAGGAGTGTTTTAAAATGCAGCTCTTACTGTTCAACAGCTTAGGGGCCACTACTGAGAAGGCTCTGTCTCCACAAGTGGAGGGCCTGGATCTATAGGTACTGCCAGGAGCAGCTGGTTTGACGACCCAGTTCCCTAGCAGTGGTGTGCGGCTGTACAAGCTCTGATAATTAAGGTGGTGCCAAGTCGAGCAGCTGCACACTGAGAGAAGAGGTGGAGAGGACTGCGGGCATCCCAACAGAGAGCATTACGAACCACAGAGAGCAAGGTATGTTTCCTCCTAAAATTTGCTCTACAACATCACATTAATCACGTCCAGGCGGTGGTAATGTGAAGCAAGGACTAGGCAGTGAAAAACAAATAGCAGCTATCTTTCAATTTTTTTTTTTTTTTTACAAAATGTGAACGGAACGAATGACTCATTTTGACAGCAGAGATAACATAAAACGACACAATGTGAAATTGATTTTTGTGCTTGTCTTTGTCAGTCATTAAAGTTCACTGAATATCTTTGTACATCTGAGGATATCACAGTTTGTTGAAATATTTCTAGCCTTTTATAGTAAATTCTACAGTGGCCCTGACAGAGGCAGGGCTGAGATAAGAAAAATAGTCTTGACATTCTGTATTATTATTTTGCATGTAAAAACTATAAAGGGGTTAACAATTAACAAAATTATCAACATTGCTGTTGTTTTGTTTCCTATTTTAACACCATACATCAGCATAAGGTAAATGATGATAATGTTATCCTATATATTTTTAAATTTCATTTAAAGTTAAGTTGGTAATGCTTCTCTGTAATATGATGAAGTGACCTTTGTTTCTCTGTGATCAGTCATCACAGTAGAACATGACCTCCATGTTGATGGCTCTGCTTGTTCAACAGGTTTACACACCCAGATATGTACAGTATAGGCATTTATAGACCCTTTCACAGCTTGACGTATTTCGGGGGGCGGGGCTTAGCTGGAGGCAAAACACCTGAAATGTACTAGCTTGTAACTGGTTATCATGTTTTAACATACTGTTTTTGCAAGAATGGACGAGGAAAACGCATATTTTAGTGAATAGGCAAGTACACTCACCCTCCGAGACCGTGAGTGTTTTTATAAGGTTGACGCCAGACCATTATATATACCGTAAATTCTCAAATAAAAGCCGAGTCTCAAACAGACGGCAGGTCTATTTGTATTTTCTACTAGTTCTTGTGATTGTACAGAACCTCTAAAAGCCCATGATCGCCTGTTGGAGCAGTTTCTAAGCTGCTTAATTCCTGCTACAGTTCTCAACCGACCTGGTCTGATCCGTATGTTGAAGCCTGGACCCGAAGTGGCCGGGCTATGAGTGTTAATTCTCGGCCGGACTTCGGCAAAAAGAAAAAAAGAAAAGAAGGAAAAAAGAAGCCCATTGTCTGATGCGACCAGAGTTATTAAATGTTTTCAACCTGAACCCGTTGCGTCTGCTGGTTGTGTTGTTCGGTCCGGCCCATTGAGAAATTGGACTGACCCAAAGAAAGAGCCGGAGCCTGTATAATGGCACATTTCCACTAGCACGGCTCGGCTCGGCTCGGCTCGGTTCGGTTGTGTTTCCATTACAACTGAGTATCACTAGTGCCTCCTCGACGTGGGCGGGGTCGTCATAACACGGCTGCGCGAAACCGAAACCCTTTCGTTCCGTGTGGTGCCGTCAAGCTCCCTCTGAATCCTTTCTTCGGCAACCAGAGTCAGGAACGTCTGGACCTCCTCGACCGACCAAGGAGTGGATTTCTTCTGAGAAGCCATCTCATGTTCGAAGTCAAACAGCAGTACAAACTGAAGCAGTAAAAAGTGGTGTCTTGTCTTGAGGCGGCAGTGGCTCAGGTGGTAGAGCGGGTCGTCCAATGATCAGAGGGTTGGCGGTTCGAATCCCGCTCTAACCCGGTTGCTGCCGTAGTGTCCTTGGGCAAGACACCTTACCCACCTTGCTCCTGATGGGTCGTGGTTAGCGCCTTGCATGGCAGCTTCCGCCATCAGTGTGTGAATGTGTGTGTGTATGGGTGAATGTGATGTACTGTAAAGTGCTTTGGGTATCGTTCAGGTATAGTAAAGCGCTATATAAATACAGACCATTTACCATTTGAGTCTTGTTTTTATTTACATTCTAGTCAGTCGTCGCGCGGTTATGACGCTTCCAGTGACGACACTCATCGGCCAATCAGTGGAAGGCAGTCGGCTGACGTCACGTTTTAGTAACGCTTTGGCTCGCTTGGAACCAGGGCTGAGGTGATACCAAAAGTGTACCTGGTTGCAGGTACTGCGTGCTAGTGGAAACATGCAAATAGCGCGCCGAGCCGAGCCGAAGCGCGCCAGTGGAAACGCACCATTAGTCTGGTGGCTTAGCACTCTTATTTGGGCGGATAAAAGCTTGAAATTTGGCATGAAGCTTCCTCAGTACCCACGAAAGGATTTTAGCCTAGGAGCCCAGTAGAATTTTTTGAAATATCCATGCAGAGAACCATATTCTCTTGATCAAATGACGAAAAATGTCATTTTTCTTAAGATAATTGATGGTAATATGCTCTTTTTAGGCCATTGTATTTAATCATGTATAGGCACAAATATGGGGGGAATTCCACATGATAAGTATAAAACGGAGTGCCTTATACTAAAAATATTCACATTCTCATTCAATATCATTATGGATTAATTGTGCGAACCCTACCTACACAAATATACATCCATGTACCTACAGTACACCGACTCTGGTCTGAGTGCTGTAAATTGTTTCGTCCATGGTCTGACCCGACAACTGCCTTCCAGTTTTACTATTTAGTAATAGCTTATCTTCACACAGATGGGCTCATTTGTTGTTGCAAGTCACACAACAGAGACATAAACAGAAATGAGAAATTTTTGCATATCCAGTTAAAAGTTCCTTGTAGGGGCTTTAAATTCAATACTTGGGTGTTGTAACTCCCGTTCAGTCAAACATGAAACAAGGCGTTCTTCAAGTCACAGACATTTATTTCTCATACAATACACCGAAGAAAATGTCGTAAGAACTGAATAAAGAACTTTTTCAGGCGAGAAAGCAACCATATACAGTAAGGCAAGGCAATTTTATTTGTATAGCCCGTTTTTACTAAACAGTTTGTCTCAAAGGGCTTTACATGGCATTGTAACAACATCCTCTGTCCTTAGACCCTCACATCGACTGAGGAAAAACTCCATGGAAAACCCTTTTAACAGGGAAAAATCGGAGAAACCTCAGGGTGAGCAACAGAGGAGGGGGATCCCTCACCCAGGACGGACAGATGTGGAATAGATGTTGTTACAGACAAGAAAACAGTTTACAGTTTATGTCACAGAATGTGCGAAATATGGAAATGTTAGCAGGAGTTGATGAAGGACTGGGTGGTAGACTGGTCCATGGGAAGGGAGGGGAGGGGGGGCGATGCAGGCGGCGGCTGGTGCAGAGAGATGGAGCTCCGGTGGATCTGCGGAAACACAGAGAGAGTGCGAGACACCAAGGCCAAACTACAAAGTACAACAGAAAATGACAGTTCAAAAATATACTGAGGAGAGGAGAGGAGGGGTGGGGAGAGGAGTGGAGAGGGGAGGAGAGGAGAGGAGAGAGGAGGGGAGAGAGGAGGGGAGAGGAGAGGAGGAGAAAGGAGAGGGCTCTGTGTAACCAGATGTGTCCCCCAGCAGTCTAAGCCTATAGCAGCGTAGCTATAAAATGGTTCAGAGCTACCTGAACCAGCCCTAACTAAAAGCCCTGTCATAAAGGAAGGTCTTAAGTCTAGACTTAAATGTAGTTAGAGTGTCTGCCTCTTTGACCCATGGAGAGAGCTGGTTCCACAGTAAAGGAGCCCGGTAACTGAAGGCGCTACCTCCCAGTCTGTTTTTAGAGGTACTGGGAGTCACTAACAGACCTGCGTTCTGGGAGCGGAGTGCTCTGGTAGGACAGCAAGGAATGATTAGTTCTTTCAGATAGGTTGGAGCTTTATCATTAAGAGCCTTGTAAGTCAGCAGAAGGATTTTGAAGTCTATTCTAAATTCTACAGGAAGCCAGTGGAGAGAAGCTAAGGTGGGAGAGATGTGCTCTCTCTTCCTAACTCCTGTCAAAACCCTTGCTGCGGCATTCTGGACCAGCTGGAGACTCTTTAGAGAGTTTTTCGGACATCCTGACAGGAGAGAGTTGCAGTAGTCTAGTAGATTCCCCATATATGGTTATGTGGCAGGATGAGGGAGGCCGGGCGGGGTTTGAACCCTAGTCTCCCGGGTAAGAGTCATGTATGCTGACCATTCAACCAAAGGGATATCTTTGTGGCCAACTAGCCAGGGCACATGATCAATTGGAGGCATAGTGACAGGACCGTCAACTGTCACAGTTTATCCGAATAACGCTTGTTTGTTAATCTGCTGCCACGATTTCGGACATGTGAAAAGCCGTAACCAGCCAGTGTTTCGGTTTAACATGTGCTTACCTAGGCTGTGCTGTATCAGGGCCGCGGAGAGCAGTGAGACCGAGATTGCCAGTCTGTCGGACCTCCGCCCTTCCTGATTGGCCCCGAGCTGCAGACGAAGTGGAGCGGCTGGTAAATGCTCCAGCCCAGTCTATCCTCTCCTCTCACCCACACTTCAGCAACCGTCCTGGGCTACACAGTGTTGGCTCGGCTCGCTCCGAGAGCCACTAGGTCGAAAGTTAACAGGGCGGTTTTCTCCTGGCCACTTCCGTCCTGTGGCCGCTTCGTTCCCACCAGTGATGCGTCCAATCACTGCTGTGTCATCCGCAGGGTGTGTAGGATGGGGCTGAGGACGCATCCTTGTGGGGTGCCAGTGTTTGTGATTATGCTGGCTGAAGTTCTGTCACCAATCCTGACAGACTGAGGCCTGACAGACTGAGGCCTGCCAGTCAGAAAGTGAGAGAGGCAGAGGGTGGGGTGCAGATCAAGTGTTAGTATTGCAATAGTTTGGGAGTGAGTTTGTTGGGAATGACTGTGTTGAAGGAGGAACTGTAGTCTACAAAGAGCAACCTGATGTAGGAGACTTTATTTTCCAGGTGGGAGAGGGAATACACCGAGTCGGCAACCAAGGAAACGTCACTTCCGGTCAGAGCCGTGGGGGAAAACAAACCGATTCCCCCATAGACATACGCGTGAAAACGCAGCATTTTAAACCTTTGTCATGTTTTAGTTTGAATCACTTGTATATGCTGACAAAGAGATATTAAAAAACTCATCACGATCCGGGTCGATTGTTGTCCATACATTTTAAAATATTGGGTAGTCAATTAGTCAATAGTCGGTCACATACGTCTGTCTATGGAGGAACTGTTTTCTTCCCCCACGGCTCTGACGTTTAGGTGGGTGTTCCCTTGGTCGCCGCCGGCCGGCTCTAGACACTCGGAGACGATGCCTAAGAGTTGTTGTGTACAATTTTGCACTGCAAATAAATTGAAAAACCACAACCTGAACTTTTAGCCTATATCTTACCCAACCGTGTAACGGCTCTGACCGGAAGTGACGTTTCCTTGGTTGCCAACTCGGTGTAGGCAAGATGTGACTGACTGTGAAAGACCCAATATTTTAAAATGTACGGACAACAATCGTCCCAGATCGTGATGAGTTTTTTAATATATAGCTCTTTGTCATCATAGTGATTCAAACTAAGACATGACAGCAGACAAGCGTTAGACAAAGGTTTAAAATGCCGCGTTTTTACACGTATGTCTATGGGGGAATCGGTTTGTTTTCCCCCACGGCTCTGACCGGAAGTGACGTTTCCTTGGTTGCCAACTCGGTGTATAGCGGGGAGCAGCAGGTGTACGTGCGTTTTGAGCGATCACTCAGCATGTGATGTAGGCCTACCTGACTGTTTACCCAGGGCTTCTGATAGGGAACTTTATTGGAAGTCTTGAGGATGTCTGGGGAAGAGAGGCTTGTTGTGTGTGTGTGCGCACGCGCGCGTGTGTATGTGTGTCTGTGTGTGTGAATAATGGTGGATTTAGATATGGGCGACACTGGCAGCCACTCTTTTCTCAGGAGGTGGCAGAGACCCCCTTCTTAAAAAACAAAACAAAAAGAATGATTGTTTTTTCTATCACTTCACATCAATGTCATGTCATCATGAGGTGGCAGATAAGGAGGGGGCAGGAGTTAGTTTGATCAGTATAGTCCAATCAGAGTCAAGCCACCAAATACACCACAGTTCATTCATAATACTGAACACAGAACTGTAGTTTCAAACTAATCATGTTTCTGGTCAGTCCACTAATTTGTCCATCCATCTTATTTGTGTATAGAACATATTATCTGTTGTATTAGTCTATCAAACCAACCATAAGAGCTGTTAGATATCTGTCTGTCTCTGTCTTTTCTACCACAGAGGTAACACAGCTCCACAGAAGACGTAAAAACCGATCCACATCTCGCAGAGGCCACTGACAGAGACCATTACCCATGATGCCCCGCTGCAGAGTGAGCCTCAGCACAATGCTTTTCCTGGTGATCCTACTGGGTGCCGCAGTGGTGTTGTTCTGTGCCTGGTTTGTCCAGTTCAATCCCTGCAGCTCTGCCTCCTCCAATGACAAGGTTCATGTTCTGCTGCTGTCGTCCTGGCGATCAGGCTCATCCTTCCTTGGCCAAGTGTTCAGTCAGCACCCGTCTGTCTTCTATCTTATGGAGCCCGCTTGGCATGTGTGGTTTAAGCTGGAGAAACCCAGGAAACGGGTGCTGCGAATGGCCGTGAGAGATCTACTGAGGAGTGTGTTTCAGTGTGATTTCTCCGTGATGGATTCCTACCTTCCAGAGCACTACAATGTGTCCTCCTTGTTTATGTGGCCTCAAAGTCGAGCACTGTGCTCGCCTCCAGCCTGTTCTCTCACACCACGCAACCAGTTCAGTGACCCGGATCACTGCAAAGAAGTGTGTGATGCCGCTGGCCTGCAGGGGGCAGAGGAAGCCTGCCACACTTACAGTCATGTGGTGTTAAAAATAGTGCGCATATTTGAGCTGGAATCCCTCTACCCACTTCTGCAGGACCCAAGCTTAGACTTCCGCATCATCCACCTGGTCCGAGACCCACGGGCTGTGTTTCGGTCTAGGGAGCAGTCAGCGAGTGCCTTTATACAAGATAGCGCTGCTGTCTTGGAGCAGAGAAACATCCCACCTGCTGAGGTGCCGTATGAAGTCACGCAGGAAATCTGCCGTAGCCATGTGCGCATCAATGAAAGGGCCGTCCTGAAACCCCCTCCTTTTCTAAAAGGACGCTACAAAATGGTCCGTTATGAGGATGTGGTACGCAACACACTGGAGGAAACATCTGCACTGTATAAATTTGCAGGTCTGGAGATGACGCCGCAGTTGGAGGAGTGGATCTACAGAGTTACCCACGGCAGAGGCAAAGGCTTGGAGGGACAACTCTTTAAAGTCACTTCACGAAACGCCACCAAGGTGTCTGAGGCTTGGCGTACCCTGCTGCCACACAGCAAGGTCAAACGCATCCAGGAAGTGTGTAAAGGGGCCATGTCATTGATCGGGTACAGGACAGTTAACAGTGAAGAAGAACAGAAGAGATTTGACATCGATCTGCTGGTGCCACGGAACCAAACAGAGCATCCAAGTGATAATTAAAACATGAATGACAAATATCACCAAGAGACATGGGACAGAGGGGCTGATGCAAGAGCTAAAAAATATCAGACAGATGTGCAGCCAAACTGCAAAACAGAACCAGATTCACTTAAAGGGATAGTTCACCCTAGAATGATATTTCGCTCATTATCTACTCACCCTCATGTGGACTAAGGGCTGGAAGAAGTTTCAGAGTCCTCCGTCCCTTCTCTGAGTTACAGGGGGTCTTGGTGTAGCAGTGCATGTCCATATAACGGTTGTAAAGGGACACCAGAGCTCTTCGTAAAAAAACACACACAAAAAAACATCCAAATACCTCCATGCTGCTCGTATGTAATGTCCGTCTTGTGCTGAAGCCCCAAATTGCGTAATTGTCCCGAAAAAAATTAAGTAAGTCTATATTTTAAGCTTGTTTGTAGCGGAAGCTTCTCAAAGCTCCTCTTCCTAGTCCGTCCAAATCTCGCGTGATTTGCGCCGGCGTCAGTGCGATTACTGCGAATCACGCGAGATTTGGACGGACCAGGAAGAGGAGCTGTGAGAAACTTCCGCTACAAACAAGCTTAAAATATAGACTTATTTAATTTTTTTCGGGACAATTACGCAATTTGGGGCTTCAGCACAAGACGGACATTACATACGAGCAGCATGGAGGTATTTGGATGTTTTTTGTGTGTGTTTTTTTACGAAGAGCTCTGGTGTCCCTTTACAACCGTTATATGGACATGCACTGCTACGCTGAGACCCCCTGTAACTCAGAGAAGGGACGGAGGACTCTGAAACTTCTTCCAGCCCTTAGTCCACATGAGGGTGAGTAGATAATGAGCGAAATATCATTCTAGGGTGAACTATCCCTTTAAGCCGCGTTTCCACTACATGGTACCGGCTCGACTCGACTCGGCTCGGCTCTGGTACCAGGTACTATTCTAGAGAGCGTTTCCATTACAGGATAGTACCGGCTTTAGAGTGGCCGGTCGTCATAGCGACCGGCGGCGCTTAACGAAATAAAACAAAGCTATAAACAGGATTTTCCCCATGGTTATGCCACATTTTTACCTTAAAGACCCCCTAAACCAAAAATGCACTTTTTTAAATGATTAACAATTTAGTGTGTGGTCTCTGTTACAAGGCATTTCAGGAGCAAAATTGCTAATCCACGCCATAACTGAGCATTTTAGACTTGAAAATGCAGTTTCAAGTCTAAAATGCTCAGACTCTGAAAAAACTGGATTCAAGTTTTTCAAATTGGAGTCAGTTTTCGTGCATCACAAAACTGTAGCAACCAATCCCGTTGATTTTCCCCCCATCTCATTACATAAAATATGAACAGGGTACAAAGCGGGAGTAACGTACGTTAAACAGCGATGACGGCGACGTTGCTTCGTGTTCGGGTGAGGAGCGGTGATACCAGCCTGTTACCGAGCAACTCAGAGACTCTGGGCATGGCCCCTGGATGCGAGCACCTAAAAAACTCTATATTCACAGCAGCAGCGGCTCTCTGCAGCCGTTATTTGCTGTAGTAGTTCACCATGACAGTGACACTCTACATATAGAGCTAGATGCAGTGTATGTAGTTAGTTGCGGTGGCTGAGCGGCAGCGTCGCCGCCTTATAAGCGGGAGACCCGTGCTTGGGTCCCGACGTGGTCTCTCTTTTTTTTCTTTTTCTTTGTTGTAAACTTTATTCACATTTCGGTTTACATTCAAATTTACATTTACTCGCCGGAGGAAACACAAGCTTGCACGTGAAACCTGACGTGAGCTAAGTGTTTTGAAATCACCTTTCTGTCTCCCTTGCCCCTGATGCGCACCACCGTTACCTAGCAACCCTGACCAGGCAGTCATGCATATGAATATGAATTTTTCAATGAGGGAGAAATAATGGACGTGTTTTTAGTGTCTTGGAGAGTTATTTTAAACATCTTTGTGTAGGTAAGCAATTTTAATCAAAGAATAGTCATAGCAGAGCATTTTTACAAATTTTAAAATGCCTCTTTAGGGGGACTTTAATTAAAAAGCTCCGGAGTAATTTGATAGCTTACTACATGACTTGTGACTTGTTACGAGTGAGAGCGGAGGCTCTCTGCCTTCACCTGGCCTCTCACGACTGAAAACCAACCTTGCAACATCCGTTACCTGGCCGCAGCCCCCCGGTGTCCCAGCTCTCCTCTCCTCTCTGCTGCACCGCCACACAAACCAGCTCCGTAACTGTAAGCCTTTGTTTTTGACAGTTAAGACCATGGGCGTCGCACCCGTGGGGGATGGGGGTGTTTCGACACCCCCACTTTTATAGCAAAATAATTTCATCCCCCCCACATTTTCCAATGGTAAACCCGTGTGCCCACCCCTCGCTGTGCACCAGCATACAAAAATGGAGCGCACCTCAGCCTCAGCCTCCTTACGCTGCATGAAAAGGCAGTGGTCGAATTGAACGGGCATTCACCCAATCACAGACCGCTGTCCGGGAAATTTGAAGTCACAGAGACGGACTTTGGTTGCGTGCCAGTCGGAGCTTCTGTCACTCACCGGTGACTGAAAGTGAACAATATAGAGAGACGAGAAAGAAGGAGGAGGCAGAGATGCTAAAAAGGAAGAGGCATCTTTTTCAACTCAAGTTTGTACCGGTGAGTGAAGAGGAAACCGCCCCCTCAAATCAACACCATCTCTGTCAGCGGAGGTAAAAAAAAAAAAAAAAAAGCTCTCATTGCTTTGGGCAGTGATCAGCTCCGGTGACCGCGGCGCTGACTGTTTATTCCCGTATTATTTAAACCCAGACGCGGCCCGACACACGGGTGCTGAAGCACGGACCAGCGCGGTCCAACTTTATTCTCGGTCCGGACTCCGAAACCGCGCGTCTGATTGGGTTGGTTGGACACATGTCAATCGCTCTGGTCGGACCTCACCGCTGACAACATGTGTGTGCGCGCCTGTTTGTTTGTGTGCTCTCTGTGAGAGAGAGAGAATCAACACATTACCCCCCCCCCCCCCCCCCCCCCCCCCCCACACACCCACACACACACACACACACACACACACACACACACACACACACACACACACACACACACACTCTCTTTGAGAGCAGACAGGAAAGACAGTAGAGCAGTGTTTTTCAACCTTGGGATCAGGACCCCATGTGGGGTCGCCTGGAATTCAGATGGGGTCGCCTTAAATGTCTAGTAATTGAAAAAAAGAAATTACTGATAAAAATATTTTTCAAACTAATTATCATATATATATATATATATATATAATATATAATCCTAAACAACTGTAAGAGAGAGAGAGATTTTTTGAAGTAGCCTAATGATAGTTCATTTGTTTATATTCTGTCTGTTCAGCAGGTGGTGGTGGGATTCATAATGGATTAGAATTATTAGGGCCACGGGCAATCGCACCGGGCACTGGTCCCAACAGCTATGAAATAGCTGCAGGGACCAGTGCCCGGGCGAAGCCCGGGCACTACTGTTATTGTGTGGATTTTTTCTTATTAGTGTGAATGCAAAAGGCATTCACACTATTGTTATTCGGTTCGGCCATTTTCTTTATTAGTGTGACTGCTGAAGCAGTCACACTATTGTTCTTCTGTTTGGCCATTTTCTTCCGCCTTTTTACGGTCTTCTTCTAGTCCTTCATACTTTGTGCTATTTCAACAATTCATATATCAAAACGTGCAGCTTTTTTTGAACTTTATCGGCATTACTTTTCTCTTTTTAACTATTTATACTTTTTAAAATATTTAACTTTTTCTGATTTTTTTCAGCTTTATAATGGTTTTCTTTACCCCTCACATACTATCTCTGTCTGTAGCCTAGTGGTTAGCTTGCTGGTCTGGAGACCTGAAGGTTGCTGGTTCAAATCTTGCCTCAACAACAATTATAGTGAATTATTTTCCCAGTTGTCCTCTGTTGACTTCTGATAACTTGCTTCATGTTGAAACTGCTGCTCTCAGCCTGAAATTCACAGAAATTTTCATTTTAAGTCATTCAAGCTTGACTCTCAAGCTTTCTTGATGTTGACAGTGTGCAGATCATTAACAGACAACAGTCTCTGCAACTGTGTGTGCACCGTGGCCTAGAGGCAGAGTGGAGGTCTAATGACCATGAGGTTGTGGGTTCGATTCCGACCTTGGTCAAACATTTGTATGGTGATCACTGCTTGCACTATTTGCTAATTCTGCAACAGCGTTCAGTTGCTATCAGCAGTCACACCATTTCCATTCTTGGAAATGCTTTTTCTAGTTTTTCTTCTTACTACTTTCCGCCTTTCTACGGTTTTAAACTAGTCCTTCATACTTTGTGCGATTTCAACAATTCATATATCAAAACGTGCAGCTTTTTTTGAACTTTATCGGCATTACTTTTCTCTTTTTAACTATTTATACTTTTTAAAATATTTAACTTTTTCTGCTAATTTTTTCCCATAGGAATGCATTGAAAACATCTTCAAACTTTTAAAATTTTCTTACTACTTTGAACCTCTAAAACGTCAGCATACTTTCTCCCACAGACTCCATTTGACTTTTAAACTGTAGACGAACTTTTAATCTATTCACATATTACTCAGCTTATTGATATCTTCAACAGTTTTTAGGTATTTGGCTGTTTTAAAATCATTAAAATTTTCGACAAAATCCAACTTTATAATGGTTGTGTATTGCGCTTAACGAGCAGGGCTTAGAGTGAGTGACATCATCGTTAGAGTGAGAGGGATCGAAAAAACATTCAGGATTTTTTCTGGATAAATTGCCAGCATGGCCACAAATTAAACTCTAGACACATGATTTCCTCACCGGTTTGTAGCCACACTTGTCGTCTCTCATCTGATGTGCTCAAAACAGCAGACAGACTTACAGAATTGTCTCTATGAGCCTAATTGTCCAGCTAGACCCGCTCCAGTGGCTCATCCACTTCAATATAAAAGTAGGAGCTGATTTTTTTAGAAAAACAGAAATGCCCCCCTTTTCTACCTTGCGACGGCAAGAAAAGTTTTTGCCCTACAAACATTTAATGCACATTGGCTCGCTCAGGAAGGTCTCCTTGCCCCGATGGTCAGGACAGCACATTCTGATAAGAGTTACGGTTCTCTTTTTCTGGGCTGTTTTCGGGAGCTGCACAGAGCTCAAATCTCTCTGCTCTGCTCTGCTCTGTGTGCAGTGGCCAGCTGTTGGGGCCAGCTCGTTATCAAAGTCTATAAATAGAACAAGTGCAGGTGCAGCCTGGCCGCTC